>NC_056741.1:1900999233-1901004233 GCF_019279795.1 Protopterus annectens
CCTGAGGATGTAGCTTCCATTTGTGTGGATCTGTCATATTTCTGCTTAGAGTGTCTGCCAGTGTGTTTTCCAGTCCTGGCAAGTACTGTGCTTGAAGTTAGATTTGTCTTTCCAGAGCCAAGTTCCAAAGAGTCATGGCTAGTCTGCACAAGGGGTATGAATGTGTTCCTCCTTGTTTGTTTATGTACCACATTACTGTGGTGTTGTCTGTTCTTATCAGTAATTGTCCTGGATGCAGGAAGTCCTTGAAAGCTGTAATTGCATTTATTACTGCTAGCATTTCTTTTTGATTGATGTGAAGGTGCTTTTCCTTTTGGGACCATCTGCCCTGTCCTTCATGTGCGCCCCCCAGGCGTAATCTGAGGCGTCTGTGGTTATGACTTGTTTTGCTTGCGGCTTGCAGAATGGAAGGCCTGTGTTTACTTGACATGCTTGGGCCCACCATAGAAATTCCTTTTGCAAACATGGAATTATTGGTATAATTGCTTCCAAACTGTGACTGTGTTGAGACCATAGATTTTTTTAGGTACCATTGAAGTTTCCTCATATGCAGCTTTGCACATGGGATTAGAAGAATGCAAGATGCCATGAATTCCAGAGCCTGCAGGATTTTTCTTGCAGTAAGCCTGGTACTTTTTGCTAGTGTTTTGAAGTACTGAGATAGTTACCCTTGTTTTTCTGGCGCAAGATATGACATCTGGGTGTTTGTGTCCAAGTTGGCACCCAGGAAGGTTATTTTCTGAGATGGTGTTAGTCTTGATTTCTCCTTGTTGATGGTATATCCCAGAGAAAGCAGTAACCGTGTCACATATGCCAGATGTTCTAGTAGTATGCGTTTGCTGTCCGCTTGGATCAGGCAGTAGTCCAGATAAGGGTAAATTTGTATCCCTTGAAGTCTGCAGTAGGCAATCACTGATGCCAGGCACTTTGTGAATACTCTGGGCGCAGTAGATAAGCCAAAGGGCAATGCAGAGAATTGATAGTGGATTGAACCTGCAAGAAATCTGAGGTATCTTCTGCAGCTTTGTCTGATTGGGACATGCAGGTATGCCTCCTTGAGGTCCAATGTTACCAGCCAAAACTCCTTGCCCAGCATGGGAAGAAGTTGCTGTAATGTGAGCATCTTGAATTTTGGCACGAGTAGGAATGTGTTTAGGATGGATAAGTCCAAAATGGGTCTCCAGTCGGTTCCTTTTCTTGGTACCAGAAAAAGTCTTGAATAAAACCTTGACCTTGTTGGTGTGTAGGTACCTTTTGTATAGCTCTCATGTTTAGGAGCTTTGAAATTTGCAGTTGTGCCTCTGCCCTTTGATTTTGTGGCAGGTTTGGCATGCCTCTCATTTTGGAAGAGTGTGAAATTGAAATTTGTAGCCTCTGTTTATAATGTCCAGTATCCATTTGTCTGTTGTGACAATATGCCAATTGCTTGCAAATAATGCTAGTTTCCTCCCAAAGGTGCTGTCAGCTGAGACTTGCTTGGCATGGAAATGAGGGAGTCATTGGGTTTGCTTCCTGTATTGTTGTGCACTGTCTTCACCACCTCTTGGTGCTGGAGATTGCCATTGTCTGCCTCTATATGATCCTTGTGATTGCCCTCTGCCCCTTGTGCGTCTGTATCTACCTCTTTGGGGCTTGTCAGTGGCTGGAAAGGACCAGTTTTTTGAAGGCCAATTTCTGCTAAAACGTGGTGGTTGGACCTGTAAGAAAGCCTTGACAGTTTGCATAGATTTGGCTTTTTCTTCCATTTTCTGTAGTATGTCCTCAGCATTAGTACCAAATAATACATCCCTTTGTAAAGGAGCATCAAGAAGTTTAACTTTCACATGATCAGGTAAATTTTGTTCCCTAAGCCAGGCATGCCTGCGAATGACTGATCCTGTGGCAGCCGCTCTACTGGAAGCCTCTAGGGCATCATCACCACTTTACCCACTTGCTCCGCACTATGCATCATATCCTGTAACTCTTTTAAATCTGGTTGTTCAGGTTGAGACATTTTGTTCCTTAATTGTGATAACAGGTACTGTTGATATTTAATCATATGAAACTGACAGTTTAAGGCCCTCATGGCTAGGGTGGCCGAGGTATATACCTTTTTACCCCACCTTTCTAGAGATCTGGATTCCCTTTCTGCAGGGAGTGGATTCTTGGCAGTGGAGGCCTTTAATCCCTTGGGGCCTTGTGAAATGGTTTCAGGGTCAGCATTATGGCCTTTGTAGAGAAATTGGTGAGAGCTGGGTACTCTGTAATACCTATCAGGTTTTACTGGTGCAGGAGGCAGAGAATCAGGGTTAAGGCAAGCCTCCGAATAGACATCATCCAGTACATCCAAAACAGGGGGTATAGCCAGAGGTCTGTGCTGAGGTAACCAAAGAAATTCCCTAAGTCTTTTCTTGGAATCTAAAAAGTCTTGGCCTTCCCAATGGAAGTGTTCCCTCAAAGTGTGCAAGGTTGCCCCAAAAGAAAAATCCTTAGGAGGGGATACAGAAGGAATGGACTGTTCTGCATCCGAATCCTCAAAAGGGGAGTAAGAGTGTTCCTCTGCATCAGAATGTTCTGATAAAATGGATCCCTGATCAGAAGAGGGAGATTCTTCCTCCACTCTGGGTCTCTTGTCAGGAGGGGGCTGAGAACCTCTGATAAGAGTAATTAAATCCTCAGCCATTTTAAGCATCTGTTTCTTAGGCATGGGTCCAGGAGATGGGCCCTGTGCAACAGGCCTCGTGGGATGCCTGGCTGCTTTGGATTTAGTAAAAGCCTTTAAAGAAAAAGAAGATGAGGGCCTAAATACACCATGGGTGGAGGTGGACCTGTCCACATTAGTAGGCTCGACATTAGCAGGGGCTTCGGTTCTAGTCTGGGAAAGGACCGAGGACCCAGCGGTCTCGGGTACAGAGAACACCGCCAAAGGAGTGTCGTCGGTAGTCAGGGACTGCAAAGGCGTCTCACTGAGAACCGGACCACGTGTAGCCTGTTTTGGCGTGGTGTCGGCGGGGACCGCGGGTCTCGCGTGTCGGTCCTTTTCCTTGCGTTTTTTGGACAAAACGGTAGTCTGAGTGCCCGACGACATCTTATAATCAAAAGCTTTACCAAAGTAGTGTTGGGCGAACTCCGCCCGACGCTTGATAGTGCGTTTATTGAAGGTAGCACAAAAGCGACAGCCCGAGATGTCGTGGTCTGGGCCCAAACAAGGTATGCAACGGGAATGGAAATCCTTATGCGGTATTTGCTTCCCACAAGAAATACAATTATTAACTTTTTCTGACATCGGTCTGAGGCAAGAAAAGTTTCCCCAACGGGGTACTTAGCTTTAAAGAAGACTTCGGTTCCAATTTTTTTCGTAATTCAGGAGCTGGCCGACCGGCACTTGCGAACTGCTTCTACTTCGGGCACCGCGCGGCAAAAAAAGACTGAAGAACATGGCGTCAGCTGTGTCTTATATACTCTGGCCTTACTGACGTCAGAAGAGTAAGCGACGACAACCGACGCCGGACCAAGACTTTGGAATTTGGCCGACCGAGGGACCGCCTGAAGGCTGAAAACCCATCCGTGATTACTGCAGCTGTATGCACGATGAACATCAGGCGGTATGCCACTGAGTAGAGCTGGAGTTTCTTTAACCGGGCAGCATATGGCATCTGTTTGAGCCCTTTGATCCTCTTGGTGAGGTCTTTCCAGTTGCTGCAGGTGTCTGGTAAGGTACATCCCAAAAGGGGCACTGTACTCAATTATGGGCCTGATGAGGGATGAGTAAAGAGGCACAATGACCTCCCCTGATCTAGATGTGAATCCCTTCATGATTAGGTGGGCTATATAAAATGTTTTTCTAACCAGTTTGGCCACGTGGTTGTCAAATGAGAGATTGCTATCAACTTGGGTCCCCAGGTCCCTAATTACTTCTTCTGTAGTTAATGGATTACCACCTATGTGGTAATTTGTGGGCACTTTGTTTTTGCCAAAGGGGATGACTATACACTTTTTGGCTTTTAGATAGAGGCCATGGCTCTGGCACCAGTTGTCTGTTTCTAGGAGGCCCTTTTGGAGGATGCTTGTGTCGGCTGAAGAGTCGATTATAGTGCCCAGTTTGCAGTCATCTGCGAACTTGGTCAGCAACAGTCCTTCCGTGTTGGCCTGTACCTCCGAGAAATATATACCGAACAGGAGAGGTCCCAGGACTGAGCCTTGTGTGACGCCACTTGTAACTAGTTTGGTGTCTGACATGGCTCCAGCAATTCTAACCAGTTTGCAACCCATCTAGTGACATAGGGGTTTATATTTAAGCTGGTGAGCTTATCTATAATGCCCGAGTGGGGTATTGTATCGAAGGCTTTTGCGAGGTCCAGGTAGGCTGTGTGGACCACCTTCCCCTCGTCAATGGCCTTGGTGACTGTTTCAAAGAAATCGACCAGATTTAAGAGGCAGGATCTGCTCTTAACAAAGCCGAACTGGGTAGGATCCAGTGTCTGTAGGTCCCCAATATCTTTTTTTATGGGGTCCATGATGATCCTTTCCATAGCTTTGCAGACCAAGCTAGTCAGGCTTATGGGGCGATAGTTTCCAGGATCCGTTGAGGAACCACCTTTGTGGAGAGGGACCACTGTTGCTGTACGCCACTCTTTGGGTATATATCCTGTGGTACGGCTGATGAACAGTAGTTTTATGTTTGGGTTTAGCTCTTCTTGGAGTTCATGTAGGACACAGCCCGGGACACAGTCTGGTCCCATTGATGCTGTGTTTTTTGCTTTGGAGAGGGCGGCTCTTACCTGAGCAATTGAGCTGTCGGGGGGCAGCACTCTGCTGGGATAGATATTTTCCCTTTTGGTGGGGAGGGGGGTGAGAAGTTTGTGCTGAACCTGTCAGCTAGGATGTTGGCAATGTCTGTGGGTTTGGTGCATGTTTTGTCATTTTGGACTAATTCTGAGCATATCTGGGAATTCCCATCCAGGTTCCTAACATAACTAAAGAAAGCCTTGTGATTATCCTTAGTGTCCTGTGCAATTTTT
>NC_056741.1:1901014233-1901154233 GCF_019279795.1 Protopterus annectens
GAGTAACAAAATCTAATACAATTTCCTATCCATTTGGATACTGTCTGTTTTGAAATTGGTTTTCCTTCCTTTCCTGTTGCATATGCTACCAGAAGCTGGTCAGTTTTTCTATTGGACTTGGTCCTGTCCAGGTAGTAGCGTAATTGTCTATGTACGTCCAAGGTATGCAAGAGTCTTTCTCCCCTGTTCTGTGGGTTGGGGAAGAATGTAGGTAGGTGGATAGCCTGATTTAAAAGAGACTCTGGATACCACCTTAGGCATAAATGTAGGATTTGTTCTCATGGACACTATCTTGATGGAAGATCAGGAAGGGTTGCACTGCCATTAATGCCTGTAGTTCAGAGACCCTTCTTGCTGAAGTTATTGCCAGCAGGTAAGCAGTCTTCCAGGATAAGTATTGTAATTCTGCTGTTGCTGCTGGTTCGAAAGGGGGAAGTGTCAATTTTTCTAACACAAAGTTCAAGTCCCGTGCTGGCAATGGAGGTTTCCTGGGAGGTTTTACATTTTTAATTCCTCTCAGAAACTGTCTGAGCAGAGGATGAGAGAAGACAGGAGGATCCAAGCTGTATTCTGCTGAAATAGCTGATGCATGTATCTTGATGGAAGAATAGGACAGGCCTGTATGGAAGAGCTCTGCCAAGTACTCCAGGATGTTGGCTATGTTCACCAGTGTCACATCTTTCCCCTTTGCAGTACTCCAAATGAGATATCTTTTCCATTTTGCTGCATAATTCTTTCGTGTTGAAGGTCTACGAGCCTCCAGGATTATGTCTTTAACCCTTTGGGATAAATTTGGGTTAATTGCTCTTATGTAATGTTCCAGGCAGTTAGCTGCAGAGTTTTCAGGTTTGGATGCAGGATGTTGTAGTTGTTCTGTGTTAACAGTAATGGGATCAGGGGTAGTGCCCATATTTGTTCCCGAGACATGCTCCTCAGCAATGGGTACCAATGTTGTCTTGGCCAGGCTGGAGCTATCAGAATGATCCTCGGACGTTCCTCTTTGATCTTCAGAATTACCTTGTGCATCAAAGGAAGTGGTGGGAATGCGTTTACTGTCAGGTTTTTCCAACTGAAAGATAGGGAGTCCACCTTCCAAGCAAGTGGGTGGTACGTCCTTGTGCACAATTTCTTCAGCTGGTGATTGAGTGGGGATGCAAACAAGTCTATTTGTGGTAATCCCCATTGTCTTGTGATGGCTTTGAAGATGTCCGAATGCAGCATCCACTCGTGGGCATCTGTGGTAGTTCTGCTTAATATGTCTGCTAGAATGTTTTCCTTGCCTGGTACAAAAATTGCTTGTAACAATGTTGTAGCTCAGAGCCACATCCCATAGGTCCAGTGCCAGCCGGCATAGAGGATATGAATGTGTGCCTCCCTGTTTGTTGATGTACCACATAACTGTGGTGTTGTCTGTCCTTATCATCAACTGTCCTTCTTGGAGAAAAGGTCTGAATGACTGGATTGCCAATTTTACTGCCAGCATTTCCTTTAGATTTATGTGCAGGTGCAGCTGGTCTTGAGTCCATAGGCCTTGTATGCACTTGCCCAGCATGTGTGGCCCCCAACCGAGGTCTGAGGCATCTGTCGTGATGGTTTGGCTTGGTTGACTGTTGCAGAAGGGCAATCCTGTGTTTGATTGACAGGCCTGAGCCCACCATAGGAACTCTTGCTTCAGGCATGGGATTATTGGAATTTTGGTTTCTAGGCTGTGCTTGTGTTGGGACCACAAATTCTTTAGGTACCACTGTAGCTTTCTCATATGCAGTCTGGCATGAGGGACCAGAATTATGCAGGATGCCATGAAGCCTAGGGCTTGTAGTACTTTTCTTGCAGTTAGATGGTTCTGCTTTGTCAATGCCAAGAAGTAGAGAGGTAGTTGCTCTTTCTTTTCTGCAGTTAGGAATGCCATTTGTTTTGACGTGTCCAGCTCTGCACCCAGAAAGGTTATTCTTTGGGATGGAATCAGCCTTGACTTTTTTATATTGACTGTATATCCCAGGGCTTGCAGCAGGTAAATGACTTTTTGTAAGTCTTCTGTTAGCTTGCTTTTGTTGTCCGCTTGTATCAGGCAGTCGTCCAGGTAGGGATAAATTTGGATCCCCTGAAGTCTGCAATGAGCAATTACTGATGCCAGGCATTTCGTGAACACTCTGGGCGCAGTAGATAAGCCAAAGGGCAATGCTGAGAATTGATAATGCTCTGATCCTGCAAGAAATCTGAGGTATCTTCTGCAAATTGGACGTATGGGGACGTGCAGGTATGCCTCCTTGAGATCTAGAGTTACCAGCCAAGACTCCTTGCCCAGCATGGGAAGAAGCTGCTGTAGGGTCAGCATTTTGAATTTTGGAACAATGAGGAATGTGTTTAAAGCGGACAGGTCTAGAATAGGCCTCCATTTGTTTTCTTTTCTTGGTACCAGGAAGAGTCTGGAGTAAAATCCTTTTCCTTGCTCCATAGATGGTACTTTTTCCACAGCTCTCATTCTTAATAGTTGAGATATTTGCTTTAGAGCTTCTGCCCTTTGAGTAGGCGGTAGGTTTGGCATTCCTCTCTTTCCTGGTAGAGTATGGAAATGGAACCTGTAACCTTGGTCTATAGTTTGCAAAATCCATTTTCCCTTGTGATGCAATGCCAGTTCATTGAAAATAAGGTTAGCTTTCCGCCTAAGGGTGCTTCTAGTTGTTCCCTGGTAGGCGGTGCCACCCCCAAGTCACTGTGATTGAGTTGTTGTAGTGGTGGTGGCTGCATCCGTGCCTCGCTGGTTGTTACCTTGCCACTGGCGTCCCCTGTAGGCACCCCTGGATTGGTTTCTGCCTCTAGAACGCCTATTCCTGCCTCTTTGTGTCTTAGAGGAGTCCGGAAAGGACCAATTCTTGGAGGGCCAGTTCCTGCTAAACCTTGGTGGTTGAACCTGTAAGAAATCTTTCACTGTTTGTACAGATTTTGCCTTCTCTTCCATCTTTTTTAGTACCTGCTGTGCAGGAGAACCAAATAAATAAATTGACCTTGTCCATGGGTGCATCCAAAAGCTTTGATTTGACATGGTCTGGTAATGCCTGTTCTTTCAACCATGCATGTCTCCTGATAACTGTGCCAGTCATGGCTGATCTAAAGGAAGCCTCCAGTGCATCATAGCCACATTTTAAAGAATGGTTACTAACCTGCTGTATGTTATGTACCATTTCTTGAACATACTTTTTATCTAAAGATTCTTCAGAGGACAGCTTTTTAGTTAACTGGTCAAGCATAAACTCTTGATATTGAATCATATGAAATTGGCAGTTCAAAGCCCTAGCTGACAAAGTAGCAGAGGTGTAAACTTTTTTACCCCATCTCTCTAAGGACCTGGATTCCCTTTCAGAGGGGAGGGGGGTTTTAGTAGAAGTAGCTGCTACAGCTTTAGGGCCCTGGGAGATAGTCTCTGGATCTGCAAAAGGAGCCTTGTATAAATGGTAATGTGTGTCCAGGACCCTGTAGAACCTATCGGGCTTAGCAGGAACCGGAGGTAAAGAATCAGGAGCAGTGCAAGCATCATTAAATGCATCATCTACAACAGAAAGAACTGGAGGTATAGCTAAAGGCCTATGTTGTGGCAAATGTAGAAAAGTTCTAAGCCTTTTTCTGGAGTCTGAGAAATCTTGGCCCTGCCACTGAAATTGTTCCCTCATAGCATGCAAGGTTTCCCCAAAGGAAAATTCCTCAGGTGGAGAGGCTGAAGGGATGGACTCTTCAGCATCAGAGTCTTCGTAAGGAGAATAAGGAGCCTCAGGAGGGTCTGTATGTTCTGAGGAATCATCTGTGGATACTGGCTCAGGGGGCTCTGCTCTAGGCCTCTTTTCTGGAGGAGGGAGAGAGGCCCTATCTGCATGAGGCTGGGATCCACGAATTAAAGAAATGAGATCCTCAGCCAAAGAAAGCATATGGGAGCTGGTGCTGGGCCTGTGAGAGGGGGGTTTGGCAGGCACCGTTTTTGAAGCTTTGGCTGCTTTAGCCCTGGCAAAGGCCTTAATAGACATGGCTGCAGGAGGCCTAGCAGCTCCACGTGCAGGGGTTGAAATATCCAGGGGAATAGTGTCAGATAATTCCTGAGAAAACGCAACAGAAGGTTGGATTTCAGAAGCCGATTCTACCAGGTTAGAGGAGGCCTCGGTAGAAGGCATGGTTTCGGCTGAAGAAAGAACCGCTTGCTCGGTTTCGGCCGAAACCGAGACACTCGCGGTTTACTTAATCGCAGTTTCGGCCGAAACCGCGGACCGCGAGTGTCGGTCCTTTTCTTTGCGCTTTTTGGTAATTTGCGTAGTCGGAGGATCCGACGGCATAATATAGGCAAAATCAGAACCGAAAATCTGTTCAGCAAACTCCGACCGAAGTCTAAGCGTCGGTCGGTTAAAAGAAGCACAGGCTAGACAAGCTGCTACGTCGTGGTCTGGGCCTAAACAATGTATGCAGTAGGAGTGGAAATCTTTATGAGGTATTTGTTTCCCACAAGATAAACAGTTATTCACTTTCTCTGACATCGGCTGAGGCAAGAAAGAGTCCCCAACGGGGTACTTAGCTTTTTAGAAGTCTTCGAAGTAATATTCGGTAGTAGTAATCTCTGGATCTGACCGACCGGCACTTGCGAACAGCTTCTGCTTCGGGCGCCACGCGGCAAGAAAGACTGAGGAAAATGGCGTCGGCTGATGCCTTTATACCCGAAAAACTGCAGCTATGACATCGGGTGAAGTGCGACACCAGCCGAAGCCAGACCCAGACTTTGGAATCCGGCCGACCGAAGGGCTGCCTGACGACAGGACAACCCATTTGTAAGGACTGCAGATGCATCCTTGAAGGACATCTGTATAGCTACTCAAAAAGACTTAAGTAGACAGACTTTTTTCTATTGGGATATGCTCGCTTTACAATGGGCAGGCTCAGTGGATTGTGTAATTAATATGTAAAACATGTACACAGTAAAATTTAAAGCACTGAGATCAGTAACACCCTTGAGGAAATGAACCATTTCATTTCGTTGTCACATTTTCTCTCAGGTTTCAGAGTGAAGGGTTATCATTTGCTAGGATGGCCTTGTCACCAGTGTTCTTGAGAGAATTTATCTTCTTTGATAAGCTCTGACTGAACTGCAAGAGGGTGGAGTCTCTGTATCTGGCTAGAGATACTTGACCTTTTAAAAACAACGGCAGCATTTCAAATATTTTAAAAAAAGGTAAAAGATATGTAAAAATGTGTGCTGACTGCATGCTGAACAATCTGTAGAAATTAATACAAAAGTATGTGACCATACTAGCTATCTAGAAACAAAGTCAGATGGACAACACTAGAAATAAAATGCTGCAGACACGTGAAACAAACAATTCAGTGACTTAATAGCTGCTCTCCAGCCCAAAGGAGTAAAACAGAAAACAAGGGATTAGACAGCACTAGAAGAAGCTTTATACTACTGTTTGTACACAGCATCAGCTCTACTGCACCGCAAAAATGTATACAGTTAGTATGCAGTTTACTTCTTGGCTAAGAAAGGAACTGTGCCTTCTAATTAGAGATATTAATATTTTTGTTTAATACTGTTCCAAATTAACACAAAACTGATTGTAACAACGCTATGAAAGATTACTTTGTAACAGAAAAACAAAGAATCCAAGTTATGACATAATATGACTAATATTAGTCTTGAAAGGAATATAGGTTGAGGAATAAATGAAGGGCAGACGGGAAGATTTACATCAGTCAAAGGTTGTTGGGAAAGTGTAAGAATTACACTGGCTACATTACATATTCCAGCGCATGTATTTAGACTTGTTGATGTAATAAAAATAAGACAGAATAATATGGAGCAAACATTTTCAGCGAAATATGGCTCCTGGGTAAGATTAGACAATGTATCAAAAGATTAACTGTAGCATGGTTGTAACCATGAAAATATTTGAAAAAGTGTCAGATCACAGGTCAATACAAATTAAATTTTATAAGCAAATAAAAAGTATATTATGATAAACACTGGCCTTTTAAAGTAATTTTTCTGAAAAGGAAGCCATTTAATGACTGGATTGATCAAACTGAAATGTTATTAGATTTTAACACAAGCAGTTAAGAGCTTGCAAATAATAATTGGGATAATTGTAAATTAGAAATGTGGTTACAATGAAAGCAAAGGAAACACAATACTACTGATAGTTATCTAGACAACAACTAAGGGATTTCCAAAAGCAAAAAGTGGAAAACCAACAGGCTGAAGAGTGACAGAATTTCTAAGCAAGAGTACTTTTCTATGAATGGACATTGGTCATTGTCGAAAGTAGTTGTTTTAAAACCTTACAGCAACCAAATTGTCAGCTCACTGTCTGAGGCAACAAAAAAATGAAAGGATAATAAACAATTATGAGAACAGCAAGACAGAAGTGCAAGAGCAAACCGTACAAAAGCTCAACAGCTGGAAGTTTTATACAACATTTTTGCAAGTTTTGATAGTTTAGACAGGCATGCAGTGATGCTAGAAAGTTATAACATGGTAAGTTAAACTGGTTATTGCAGTGTAGCAATTGCTGGTCCACATCAGATTCAAGAATATGTAACAAAATGTGTGAATATATGCAGTGGCAAGCAAGCAATAATATTTATCAGGGTGTGTGTTACTGGGTAAATAATGCACAGAGAGGTGTTTGGCGGAGGGCCACTACACTTCTGTAAGGACATTATTTAAAACAGTGACACACACCCTGTACTGCAGTAATGCACTTAGTGAATGGACTGTTGAAATACCTTACATTTGTTTTTGCTCTTTTTAAATTACTATTTTTTAATATTTAATCTAAAATAGTTCCTCCACTTAAATGTATCAAAATTACTGTAGTATATCTAATTACTACTGGAAGAACTATTTTACATCCAAAATATGCATTTAAGTATTTAATGACAACTCTCATACACACACCACGTTCAGAAGCACAGACAGAGTTGCAAACCTTTACACAGAAAGGCACAACAAAAATAACTTCCACGTGTCATGTACAAAAACATAGAAAGCAAGGTACTGAAGCTCTCTCCTCCCTCCTTTCCTTCCTACTAATTTACTGTCCCTGATTTTTCCTATAGGGCTGCTGTGTACTTTGTAAATAACTGACAATTACGGCATTGCTGACAAAGTTTAAACAGAGTTTAATACCTCTTAATATTTAATGAAACTGTGCTGATATGCTACCTGCTGCTCTCAGTGCTCACTCTCTCTTACTTACACTTTTATGCATATAAGCGCGCACACACTTTACCTTTTTTTTTTACGTAATTTTACAATCACTCAACACCAAAATGCTGTTTAGGGAGTGCAGAAACTGGCTACAGTTTGCATTTTAATTGTCCAAGCTTCAAGCCAACTTAATACAGTGATGTGAAGCAGTGTGCTCGTTTTTCAGCAGGGCTTACCTGTACATAAACACCTTGATGGAGGGTGCCACCCTAAATGGAGAATAAACAATGTACAGGTTGCCCATTCTCTAAACATGTTTACATACAAGATTTGGAAATTCTCAGTAAAGAAAGTTCAACGAAATTTATCATAACTGCTGTTAAGTTGTTGTGGTGCTACTTAGCCTTGAAGCGGTCCCACCAGTTTGCCTTAATTACTTATTTTTAGTCTATTTCTGTGGTGCTACTTAACCCTGAAGCTGTCCCACCAATTTGCCTTTATTTCTTTCTCTTTTCAGTGCATTTCTGAAAACAATGATAAGACCTACTACTCCGTAAAATCCATGTTATCTTGACAATGAAATGTTTTCTGTAGCAAGTGTAAGAGGGAGAACACATGGCTAATTAGCATAGGCCACACCTCCAGAATGTGTTATTAGCTTGAAGCTCAGCTGACGAGTCAGCTCACCAAGGTGACTACAATGAGAATCACTGCAGACAGTCTCTCTGAATCATAACGTGATACTGCCACCAGGAAAATGTCAAGAGTTGAGGTTTACTACTGACAGTTACCCTTTCTGAATCCCAGGAAACATACAGAGAATACTTTCAAAATACTGTTGTAACTAAAGCTTTTGCTACAAAATCTCACATCTTCTTGCTCTGGTAGGCAAGCCACAGACAAAAAAAATGCTACTTCCCAAACTAGGATATAGCTTGCCTCATACTGGCTTTCCATTCTTCAACTAACACTCAAATACTCCAGGAAACAAATCTCTCTATATATTCTTACTGGCTAAGAAACAAATTCACCATTATGATCAGTTTTAATTGGTTACCACTTCTTACCATCAAATCACTACTCACCATGAGGAAACAACATGCATATTAAGAAATGCAAATGCACTGCAAATTAACAGACCTTTTGCAAAGATAACGGAGGGTCATTTGGAAATCTGAAGTTCTGTTTCTGATCTCTTAAATTGTTCTCATTTCCGAATTAATATTTTCTACTGCTCTCTTATCGATGGTTTGTCTTTAGTTTTATTTATTTTACATTTGTTTACCGGGAGAGTCCGACTGGGCATAAAACCCCTTTCCAGCAGAGGCACGGGGAGAAAAGCTCTGCTGTTAGTAGAAAAAAAGCTTATAATACAATGAAGATAAAATAGTAACATGCATTCATATTGGTAAAAGACAAACAGAAAAAGTTGGTTGAGTGGGAGACAGGACCAAGGATTTGGGGTAACAATGCTTCTAGAAGACAGTTTATACAATAGTAGGAAATAATGATATTGTGAACAATGAGTACAATTAGGATACTCATCATATATACAGGTAACACAGCAAACTGGAGACAATGTCTACTAGATATTAACAGTAAGAGGAAACAAAAT
Organism: Protopterus annectens; assembly: GCF_019279795.1. Taxonomy (NCBI): domain Eukaryota; kingdom Metazoa; phylum Chordata; order Ceratodontiformes; family Protopteridae; genus Protopterus; species Protopterus annectens. The sequence goes on from NC_056741.1 coordinate 1,901,023,032, forward strand.
GTAGTCATATGACTAATTGGTAAGATGGGCTTTACTGTGATGCTTGAGGTTTTTTAAACTATTTACAATTCTGATTAAGAGGCAAGGCATTCCACAGTTTAGCAATGTAGCCAGAGTATAGAGTCACCCGAGATATTTTTACTCCTGGTTACTTCAATTAGCGCTTTATTAACGAATCTTAGTGGACGGGTACTTTTATAGGGGTTGAGGAGGCCTTGTAGAGCTTGAGTTTTTTCGGGTTTATAGAACATTTGGTGAGCGGTAGAGAGTTGCGAGAGGATGAGTTGGTGGGGAAGTTCTAACCAATATAGTTGTCTTACAGGCTTACAATGATGGGCTCTAATAGGACCAGTGGCAAACTTGGCTATCTTATAGCAGGCATCTACCTTGGTTAGGTCTGATTTGGAGAGGTTGGTAAAGCATACAGTAGAATTGACAGAAGATGAGTTCTGGCTGTGGTTATTCTAGAGTTAGTGGTTAGGCAGTTTTTGCATCTATACGAAAAGGTACCTATTTTCTTGTGTACTTTTTTTTTATAGTTTGAGCAATGTGCAAGTCGAACTTCATATTTTGATCTATAACACCACCTAGAAGTTTGCTGGATGATACAGGTACAATCAGAGTGTTATTGCTGGACGTGATGTTGAAGTGAGGGGATTGGGTTTCAAGTTCAGTGGGGTGGAAGAGAATGAGTTTGGTCTTATTTGGGTTCAGGATTAAATGGACATCTGTCAACCATGATTAAATAGCACTGAAGGATGTTTGGGTTATGTTTTGTAGTTCAGATAGGGTTGGGGCAGAAAATATGACTGTAGAGTCGTCTGCATACTGTACAAGGGTGGCTAGAGTTGTGGCATTTTGGAGATTATTTGTAAACAGGTTAAAGAGGAGGGGGCCGAGAACAGACCCTTGGGGCACACCCATTGTCACCGGTATTAAGAAAGAAAGAGTTTTGTTCCACTGCACCACCTGTCTGTTGCCAGTTGGCGAGATAGTTCTGAAACCAAGCTAGAGTGGAATAGCTTAGGTTGAGTTTGGACAGGGCGGTCAATAGTTTGTTATGACAGACTGTATCAAATGCTTTCGATATGTCTAAGAAAATGGCTGATACTAGGTCACCTTTGTTTCCAAGTTGATTAATGGCATTAGTGCAGCTAATGAGGGAGGTAGTAGTACTATGGTAAGGGCGGAAGCCGTGCTGAGTGTTTGTAAGTAAGTTATTGCCAAGGAGATGATTAAGTACTTGGGTGTGAACACACCTTTCAAGGATTTTTGATAGAGGGGATAGGATTGCTATTGGCCGGTAAATGGAGAAGTCTGTGGAGGGAACCCTATGTGTAGAGGTACGATGTGTGTAATTTTCCATAGGGTGGGGATGCATTGCTCGGATATGGAATGCTTAATTAGTAGGGAAATTGGATAAGAGACTGCTTCAGCTGGTATTTTTAAGAACATTGAGGGTAGGGTGTCAGCTGCCAGGGTTGTGGGTTTTAGCCTGAGCAAGTATATGTTGAGACACGTTTTAAGGAGAAGGTGGTGTTATTATCCAGTAGAGATGTTAATTAATTTTAGTTGTACGACCCTACACCATGCCTTCAAACCACTCTGCTCCTTTATCAGTATGTTTTTCTCAGCATACTTCTCTTTGCTTATCCCTTTTCATATTCTTTCATATCAGATATGTAAGCATGATCTACAATACATGAAGAACCAGTGGGACAAAACTTCTTAATCATTTGCATCCCATTACCAATGTTCATAGAAAAAAAGTTTCCTTACTAATATCTTAGTTATTTTTTTTTCAGCAATTTCTTCCCAAATTTCCCCAGCTGCATGCTCAGTAACCCATTTCAACCAGATTCCCAAACATTTTATCTTGCCAGGACCTCTCGACAAGGGGAAGATCTATACCAAGTCTTGCACTGAGGCACAGTTTATGATTATAGCTTTTACTTTCTGCTTCATTTACTTTACATCCTACTATACCATTAAAATGCTTTAATTTGTCATGTTCTGCACTGTGAACATATGTCTGCAAAAGGAGCCTTTTCCATTTATATCCATGTATGGTTTCACTGTTTAACGAATATGTCAATGTAATGCTGAAAGTGGGCATGCCTGCCTAGTTCTTCTTGTTAGGCTAAATGCTTTAGACACGTCACCCTCTTTTGAACTACTGTATAGATATTAAATTTTAAGGCTGTTTGTGAACACTTAAATGCCTCAAGGATCTCCTTAAGAAGTTCCAGCTCAATGAATACTTTTTCTACATACAAACCTTTCAGCATTAACGGATTATTCAGCAGCACTTTATCACAAGGGTTCTGAAATATTGTCAAATGCTGACGTCCCTTATGGAAACCCACATTGGCCTGAATCTGTAAGACAATATGTTACTCTGTTTACTGAGCAGTCATAACACTTTTTGTAGTTGCGATTCAGAATCATAACCGGTGTAATCCTGGATTGAGGGGCTCTTTCCCCTCCTTTGGTATAACTTCAGTTACTGTTTACTCCCAAGTCAAGGGCACATCCTACCCTCCCCCTCAAAAGACACATTCTCACAAAGTACTAGACTAACTCCTCTCCTGCTCCCACCTTCTCCATACTTCTGTCAGAATTCCCTCACTACCCGGGTTTTCGATGTATTGTTTTCTCATCGATTCATTAATTTTAATGTCTTTATTTTTTTATGTCAATACTCTTCCAACCTGCCGAGTTAGCAAAATTAGAATGTCTCAAACATGTTGCCAACCATTTCAAGTCAAAGTAAAGTTTGTCAGTAACAGCTAGACACATGTAGCCTAAACGAAATTTCATGCATCAGCTCAATTCTTGAGATTACAAAGGAAAGTGAAACACATACAAGTAGAGGAATAAACATGACTAACAAATACAAACACTACTACCAATACAAAACAAAGAGCGGAGACATTTACCAAACATTCATATAAGAAAAGAATATCCTCTCCAGAGTTAAATTAACTACCCTAAAGTAATACAAAAACACACTACAGAATGAACAATGCCCAAGTTACTTGTCTAATATTGCACTTGAGTGGGTTTATAGGTCGTGTCTAATGTCTGCTTGTCAAAAGTTACACAAACTATTTGCACAGGAAATGTTTATAGTTGGAATTATGTATAGTGTCACCACAGAAAAAAGTTTTGTATAATGTCATTACACAGCAATTACCCGATATGTTACCTAAATAAAAAAAATAATTTATTAGTGTTGTGTATGTATCTGGAGCCCCACCCCCTTCCCCACACTCTCCAATGAAAATGTTCTCTGCTTAGTCACACTTTCCAACTCAAAGACAAATAAGTTAATAATCCAATTATTAAACTTAAAATAAATACCCTATGGAATGACATACAAGTAGCAGAAATTCCAACTGCATGTATTCACTGAAATGAGGCACAGAGAGAAGGAGACAAGCCTCTCACCAATGGACTCCATGATTATTAGTGCCAACCAATATCACAACTTATTAAAAGGACATCTAGAAATACCTGTTAATGATAAACCTTTGCAGGGTTGATCCAAACACAAAAGGCGAGCTGTTGTGATGTATGCATCCATTCACAGCAGTGTTTTACAGAAAGGCTATATACTAATATGGGCATCTCGTATTCACGGATATTTCTAGTTGTAAAAAATAACTTTATCCAGTACAAGTTCTCTCCACCTATTTGCTCTGAGTAACCAGCTAAAAAAATGTAGTTAGTTGTAAATATGAAAGCTAATGCTCTGAAGACTACGTAGAAACCGTCACACCACCCAGTAAATTTAAGAAAATGTGTGTATATCAATTCTAATAAACTAATTGGAACTGCATACATTCTACAAAGCATATAATTTATTTCAATCTATACTATTTTGCTGTACAAATATAAAAAAAAATTAATTTGGGAGATGGGAACAACCCTGTTATTTGCTCAGTGTTAATTATGCAAACTGAAAGGGACAGGACCATGGTCATTAGGTGTGCACACACTATTACAGCGATATCAGTACTTTGTAATTAAAAAAATGCCCAGAATATATATGTTAATTATAAGTTCATAAGTAAGTTAATAGCCTAGCTGCCCTTTTGGGCCATTTTAAGCATAGCCACTTCCCTTTTTGTGCTTGAAATAACCTATCCCATTTGGTTATAAATTGGCCTTATCGATCCCATGGTCATAAATTATACATTATCCCTAATAAAAACAACTGGGATCATATCACAGATAATTTGAGGGGATCCCCCATACATGGGATAAAGCATTCAGGAGCTGCCTCCGTTCATTAAGAGTACATGGGGACAGTACGGGGTAAATCTTATGTTTTGTTGAAACAAAAAAAAAAGTCTCCACGCAGCAAGACTTCCAAACCGAATACCAACACAAAATGCATGTTTGAAAAGTGATGTAAAATAAAAAACTTTTAAAGCAATGAAGAGTTGTCTCAAAAGCTTTGCTGTATTAATTTAATTTAAAACCATCACCTTTGTATACACACACACAATTAAATGAATCAATTAAATGCAGCCATAATTAATTATTAATCATTCCATTTAAGGATATTCAATTTAAAAGACACAGTGACCTTTTCTTTAGAACAGGTTTTATGCTTACAATCTTATTCAACCCAGGATATGCATCTGCATGAAAATAAAATTGATTCATTTACATTCTACACACTGTGTCCAAACGTACACCCCCCCACACAAGTTCTTACTTATTGTTGTAGTAATTTTACACTTGAAACTGTGTCTCTTGTTTACTCATGACACGCTTTGCTAGAGCATTATTCTCTATTTTCCTACGTCTATATGAAATCAGAGCTAAAATTTATTGGCTAGTAGATTCACTATATATATAAAATGGTCTGCAATGGCAGTTAACCTAGTACTTACCTATAAGCCTACATCTCTAAAATGGCTTCGGATTCAATGTGTAGGTAACATCATTCACAATCAACCCAGCAAATTGCTGCATTGTGCTTTTCAGACTACGAACATAACTAAAACAATGATTGGGATGGTCTTTGGCTTGAGTAGCTATTGTAGCCTCAAACTTTGCCTTGGACCAGTTCCTACAGGGTACAGCTGCATCTATGAAACAGTTTACATGCTGGTACAGCATGATTGTGTATATTTCTGCACAGTGTGGTCAAATAGGGATTTAAAAATTGACATGCAAAAGAAATATTTGGATACAGGAAAAAAAATACATCATAGCATACAGTAACATTTCCAATTAAATTACATTCATCATAATTATAAATGTATTCCTAAGCCCATCTTCATAAAACAAAAAAAAAATCTAACACCATGCTTTTAAAGCAAGATGAAAACACCTTCAAGGTCACAATTCATTCATTATGAATGCAGCAGTATGTAAAGTAATCTATGAGAATACAGACTGTAAATAAAGTCCAAATGTAAAGTCTCATACCTGAACTTTTTATTAAGACAAACTATATTTTTTATAAATTTGGAAATACGTACCAAAAACATACACTTTTTCTAAATTTAAGAAGAAATCCTACCACTACAAACAACACATACAGCGCAGCACTCTCAATCAGTAAGCAATACATAAAACAATTCACCACACAGTATCATAAGATGGATTATATATCAAGAATATGAGCAAAATGTTAACTTATTCGTTCAATACTTCTCTCTTTCCTATGAACTTCAGAGTTCCCCATACCTCAGTGCTGGGTTATTCCTTTTAACAATCTTTGTGAATAAATCAAGTGAAATTCTAAACTTTAGCGAATACACTGACTACTCAACAGCTGCCCTAGCTGATCAACAGTCTGTTAAACACAAACCTACAACCCCATCTTGACTTGATACAGTCTTGGCTTAGTGCTCTAATTGAACATACAAAGCAAACTGGACGATCAGGAAAGTAAAAGTAAAATTTTATTGAGCGCTTTCGTCAATTTTTAACTAGGACTTATGAAGAATTCATAGTTAAAAATTGATGAAAGCGCTCAATAAAATTTAACTTTTACTTTCCTGGTCGTCCAGTTCGCTTTGTATTTTCTTAATTTTGCTCCTTTTGGTTTACCATTTTTCTAACTGAACATAAAAATCGAAGTGTCCAGTTATAACTCCTAACTCTCGTCTCAAACAGAGTTGACACAAAATTACTGTCCTTCCTACATTCACTGCCTATCCAGAAGTCTCTACTACAAACCCTCTTGTTTTCATACTGAATTAAAATCAGATCTAAGTGTGAACAATGCCACCACCAAGACCAATCTGAAGCTCTGCAGGTTAGGCAAGACCAGAGCCTTTCCTACCAACAGAAATTATAATCCTTGTGGATATATTTGAAAAGGTCAAACTATGGATGAAGGCAAAAGAGTACCCACCACATACTTCAACCTAGCCAGAGCTTCTGACAATTCCCCACTCGAGCACTGTAGAAAAGTTAAACAGGGAAATAAGCACATATGTTACCCGTTGGATTGCTAACTGGCTCAGACAGAATGCAGATAATCAAAATAGGGGAAGTTGCCTCCACAGAAAGATCAGTCACCAGTAGAGTCCCCCGGGGTTCTGTGCCGACACCTCTTCTGTTTGGCATTTACTTTTCTGAAGTAAAAGACAAAGGACTCTTAGGAGTAGTCACTGAATCACAAAATGACAACCATCCTGCAGGAAGGCTTATTCTAAATAAATTTACCGGTACCAAAATCATGAATTAAAACTAAATGCTAAAATGTGTTCCTGTATCCTTTGGGAAGGCATCTACCCCAAAGAACTACCAGACTGACAAACACCCCTAAGAGTTAACCCAGTTCAGTATTTGGACACTTATGTGGACAGTGACAACAATAGATGTAAATTGGTCATAATTTAGAAGTCTTTCTATACTGCACAGCTCATAAACAAACAGATTCTGTCTAGATTTGGGTATCATTTCCACCTTTTATTCAGCTTTCATTTGGCCAATCTGTCCAAACACATTTTAAACAGGCAAATACCCAGAGAGATCTTACCAGAAAGGATACAAGGCCTAAGCATGTCCTGCATGGATCAACTCAAAGCTCTGTCACTATACTCAATATCCTGCAGACTGCTAAGAAGAGACTTGTGTCTGGCATACAAAGCATCCTCAGACACACTACTGACGGTTGGACAGAACATCAGCAAGTCAAACAGGGATCTAAACCTCTTCTACAACATCAACAGTTTGCAGGGACAGGTGTATCACACAGAAGATACTGTTACTGTGGAACACATTCACCCATCCACATAAAATAAAGTTCATCCTAGACCACAATCAAATGCAACTTAGACATACGGATGGGAAATGGAAAATTTACCCCAGAACCGCCCCCGTTCTACTAAGGGAAACAGGCAGCTCCTAAATACTTCATCCCATGCATAGGGGTCTTCCCAAATTATCTATGGTACGTATTACTCCTAATGAAAATAGCTGACCTCATAATTACTGATCATGTGATGGGTAAAGATAATCTAGAACCAAATGGGATAGGTTACTGCAAGCACAAAGAGGGAAATTGCCAAGGCTTAAAATGTTCGGCAAGGGCAGCTAACCTAGTACTTATAAATCTACAGATTTCTCTAAGCTGGCTGCAGCCTCCAGTAGCACGCATTTTTTCATTGGATTATAACCATCTCCCCAAATCAAGCTTAAGAAGGCATACAATAAGCAGAAAGCGATCACGGCACATCTCACTGCTCATCTCTAAGTAGCCTGCCTTGGTACAGATTCCTCCAACTAGCTATGCTTTTAGATTTAAGAAGTCTTTCTGCTCTGTGGTTAAAGCATAGAGACAGATCCCTTGTAAACTGTGGTCATCACCTGAAATACTGGTTGCCATTCCCAAATATTAACATTGCTGGGGTTAAGTTTTGTAGCGGTGATGTTGTACTGAAATGTACAATACTGACGTGTTTTGATTTCTATTAGGCAGCACTCCTCCATACATGAACTTCTCAATTTGATAACCCTTGGTACATCATCAATTTGTACTGCTGCTGTTAAGATTACATATTAATAAACTTACCAGTAGCATTACTACTTTGAAAATACCAATGTAATGCATCTAAATATGTCTATTTGGCTCAAGTCATAACTGAAAAGGGGCCTGGGACTAGCTCAGTCATCCAGTTAACAAAACTGAATAAATTATGGAACAAATTCTCCTACAGAAAAATCTGCATACCTATACACACACATATTATATATATATAAATTTATATATATATATATATATATATATATATATATATATATATATATACATACATACATACGTGTGTGTAGAGGGACGAGCTAGGAAATATGTGCAGCAGGTAAAGGTAATGAGGGAAACATACTCACAAGCGAGGAGAGTGTGTTGAGGAGATGGAAAGAGTACTTTGAGGGGTTGATGAATGAACAGAATGAGAGGGAGAGAAGGTTGGATGATGTACAGATAGTGATTCATGAAGTACAATGGATTAACAAGGAGGAAGTAAGGATAGCTATGACAAGAATGAAGAATGGAAAGGCTGTTGGCCCAGATGACATACCTGTGGAAGCATGGAGGTGTTTAAGTGAAATGGCAGTGGAGTTTTTAACCAGATTGTTTAATGAAATCTTGGAAAGTGAGAGGATGCGTGAGGAATGGAGAAAAAGTGTTTTGGTACCGATTTTTAAGAATAAGGGTGATGTGCAGAGCTGTAGTAACTACAGAGGGATTAAAATGATCAGTCACAGCATGAAGTTATGGGAAAGAGTAGTGGAAGCTAGGTTAAGAAGGGGTGTGATTATTAGTGATCAGCAGTATGGTTTCATGTCGGGAAAGAGCACTACAGATGCGATGTTTGCTCTGAGTGTGTTGATGGAGAAAGTACAGAGAAGATCAGAAGGAGTTGCACTGTATTTTTGTAGACTTAGAGAAAGCATATGACAGGGTGCCTAGAGAGGAGTTGTGGTATTGTATGAGGAAGTCAGGAGTGTCAGAGAAGTATGCAAGAGTGGTACAGGATATGTACGAGGGTAGTGTGACAGCAGTGAGGTCTGCGGTGAGAGTGACGAATGCATTTAAGGTGGAGGTGGGGTTACATTAAGGATCAGCTCTGAGCCCTTTCTTATTTGCAATAGTGATGGACAGGTTGACAGACGAGATCAGACAGAAGTCCCCGTGGACTATGATGTTTGCAGATGACATTGTGATCTGTAGTGAGTAGGTAACAGGTGGAGGAAACCCTGGAGATATGCTCTAGAGAGAAGAGGAATGAAGATCAGCAGGACTAAGACAGAATATATGTGTGTGAATGAGAGGGATGATAGAGGAATGGTGAGGATGCAAGGAGTAGAGGTGGCGAAGGTGAAGGAGTTTAAATATTTGGGGTCAAAAGTTCAGAGTAACGGTGAGTGTGGAAGAGAGGTGAAGAAGGGAGTACAGACAGGATGGAGCGGGTGGAGAAGAGTGTCAGGAGTGATTTGTGACAGACGAGTACATGTAAGAGTGAAAGGGAAGGTCTACAAGATGGTAGTGAGACCAGCTAGGTTATATGGGTTGGAGACAGTGGCACTGACAAAAAGGCAGGAGTTTGAGCTGGATGTGGCAGAGTTAAAGATGTTAACATTTGCACTGGTGGACAGGATTCGGAATAAATATATTAGAGGGTCAGCCCAGGTTGGAAGGTTTGAAGACAAAGCCAGAGAGGCAAGATTACATTGGTTTGGAAATGTGCAGAGGAGGGATGCTGAGTACATTGGGAAAAAGATGCTAAGGATGAAGCTACCATGTAACAGGAAGAGAGGAAGGCCTAAGATAAGGTTTATGGATGTGGTGAGAGAGGACATGCAGGTGGTTGGTGACAGAGCAAGATGCAGAGGACAGGAAGAAATGGAAAGAGGTGATCCGCTGTGGCAACCCCTAACGGGAACAGCTGAAAGAAGAGGAGGATTTTTTATATATATATCTATATATCTATATATCTATATCTATATCTATACACACACACAAATTACATACTTATAAAGTTACTTACATACTTCTCAAGTGTCCCTGATTTGCTTCATTTGTGTCCTGATGTTCATAATTTCCACTTGTGCCACCTACTCCCGTGAGCAGTAAAAGGCTCCCAACCTCAAAAATTGACCTCTGGCAACACTAACAGCTTTCTAGGTTTGCTACTTAAGAAGGATACTGAAAGAAATATTTTCCAAGCTTAACGCTTAATTAGTACATTGTATGGTATTCTATTTTAGCATCTTAAACTTATTTTTAACAGTGGAATTTTAAAAAACAATGTTTTTTTCTGCTTAATTACCTCACTGTAACTAAAATCTCTGGTGTGCACACCTCACAGGTATCCTCACCTCCCCTCTCCTTGGTTTATTATACTGCTCATAAACTTTATATATGCAGAGTTGAAACATTCAGGTTACCTTACAATAAAGTTATTTTCAAAATCTTTCCTGCAGTTTTATTTTCGTTTCATACTAGCTCACTTCCCTCTCCATACTTTATAATCCTGACTTGGCATCACTGATTGGTAAGATCTCAACAGCTACAGAACCAGTCAGGCTCTTCCAGCTACGCTCCCCAACCCAAATTTCCAGCCACCCCCACATACACTAAACTTGTACTCCATCCTCACTACCCATACCCTCCTCACACCTTCAAACTTCCTTACGACCTCAAGAATAAGACAAAACTCACATCACTGGATCCTGTAACCCATCCTCCTTACCTTTACACACCCCAAACTCTTCCTACAACTGTCCAACATTCTATTACCTACCTTTACTACTTTATATCCTACATCTTTTTTACTATCTGCTACTCCACCATATTCCCAAAACTATCTAATCTACTGCTCATACATCATGCTTTTTAGTTAACTTGTTTTTATTTATTTTTCTTTCTTACTCCACCTCCTATTATTGTTCCTTTTCAAACTTATACCCATCTCCTACACTAAGCTACCAAAAAAAAGAAAAAGGATCTCTCAACCTCTCACACTGTACATACAGCCCCCTCACTTTCTAATCTCAATGACACTACTCTACTTAAATTTAAAACTTTTCCAAGTCCCGTCACACTCTACCAAGATAAAACCAAAATATCTCCTTCTCAACTACAACTCAACTGTACTTAAACCACTTGTATTTAAAATACTTCTCTCAAGACATATACATCCCGGCCCAGATCCTGTCCCCAGCTCTTCTCCCCATATACATCTCTCACCTCCAACAAACTCCTCCTCTGACACCCCCTCGTAGACCTACTCCACATCATCTTCCAATAACCTAACTATACTTTCCCTCAACATTCAAAGAATCATAAAAAGTCACTTCACTTCATTCCTGGATCTCTCTCCACCCCTCAACATCTTCTCCCCGTCAGAAACTTGGCTAAAACCCCACATATCAGACACTAAAATCCTTCACACTGACTACAATATTATCAGCCTAAACAGATTAGTAATGGCGGTGCCATTACTACTCTCCCATTATCCTCTGCCCATAACCCCACCTGGCTTCCACCCTGCAGAAGTCCTTATCGTAAGCTGTTAAGTTAAATAATCTCAAAAAGACAGCCATTGTTGCTATTTACATTCCACCTGTAACAACATTCCTACTCTAGAACTTATTCTTTCTTGGATATCCCACACTATCGCTTATGAAACTATTACCTTGGGAGATGTTAACAAAGGTGAATCACAGGTTAGTGCATTGCAGTCTAACACCAGTATTAATTCCTACTGTTTCTCCCAGCTCTTCATCACCCCAACATGTTTTAATAAACAGACCAGCACAGGCACTACACTCAATTGGATCCTCTCTTCTAATCCTAATTTAGACCATAACCCTACTACTCTGATACCCTAAATGACCACCACCCCACTTGTATTCAAAAATACTTCCTACAATCATGCAAATCCCACTGATATAAAAAAAAGACTGTCACAAACTCACTAATTTCAACCCAGATACTTTTAACAATGTGTTAACCCAATAAACTGGTCCTTCCTCCACAACCTCCCCCTCAAAGACACTGGACTGAAATTTAACAGCATCTTCCAAATGCACTAAACTTCCAGGCCCCCACCTGAAAAATTAGCATTAAAAGCACCTCTGCTCATTGTTTAAACAGCCCACTTGTACCCTTATGCACAAGAGAGATACAGCCTGTAAAAACACGGGGGGAAAAACACCACAAATATCCTTCTCATCTTCAAAACTATAGGGAACTCCATAATCTTACCAAAAAGCAAATCAACCGAGATACAAAACGCCTCTAAATAATCCTCATTCCATCCCAAAATAATTCTGACATTCAAAACAACATACTACTAAATCCATGGAGCCCTTCCACACCAAACCCTTACTCTAAGAGCTCTGTCAATACAACCTCCCTTCTCAACTCCTTCAAGTTTTGGATTGAATCAGTGAACATAAAAGAGAATACTGCTCTCCCCACTACCTCTCCTACTCCTCAATAAACTTAAACCTTGCTCTCCATCTGCCGATAACTTACCTCCACCTTTCCTTAAACTTGCGGCAAACTCTATTGCATATTCCATCTCCATACTAATCAATAGATCTATCCGTGAAATCACAGTTCCTGAAATCAGGAAGAAATTATGTCATACCCCTGCACAAAGGCAGAAACTCTACTGACCCCTCAAAGTTTAGACCTATTGCCATTCCATCTCCCTCATCAAAACTACTTGAAAAGTGCATTCACAAACAACTTCTGGATCATCTCCTACAGGAAAACATTCCAACCCCTATCCCAACATGGCTTTCGTCCCTATCACAGCAACTCTACAGCACTAAATCTTTCACACAGTTTATAGCAAAATATTGGGATTAAAACAAGTTAGAGAGGCCAAGTCTTTCAAAACAGTTTCCCACCAGCTACTATTCTCTAAACTAGTCAGACAAATCTCTCACACTCTACTCTTAGCTGATGCTCTAGCTACCTCTCTGACAGACTTCAGTCTGTTAAATGGCTTTCTGCCTCTTCCCCCTTCCTCTCTTTCCAAACTGAAGTTCCCCAAAGCTCCATTCTTAGACTACTACTCATTTTCACTAATAACCTCTACACATCTTGCCCTCACCTCTTCTTTAATATAATATGCTGATGACTCTACAATTATCTTTTGCATCACACTCTCTCACCTTCTCACCCTTAAGAAACACTCCACTCTGTTGAAAAATGGCTCACAAGTAACCAACTCCTACTCAGTCCAGAGAAAACAAACTTCTCTTCTAAATTTCTCTATCAACACAAAAATTCCTTCACTATCACCTCCCTAAACAATACTACTACCTCTGTTGAGTACTACACAAAAGTACTTGGAAGTCCCAACAGATGACAAACTAAAATTCAAATCTCCACATTCATCAGAGCATCAAAAAGACCCACCAGAAACTTGGCATGCTACATAGGCTCAAGAAATACTTCACAAGTCAATCTATGCACTCACTTGTTCAGGCCTACCTTATTTCCACACTACTGTATGCCACCCAAATCCTTACTTTCAATATCTTCAACAACAATTCCTACCACTCCTGCCCAAACTCCACTCTTATACAATAGACTGACGAATCAACTATCATCTCCACATCTGATAATCTACCTCACCTACTTACTCTCATTCAAGAATCTCTGCACTCAAAAATGACTCCCTACCAATCAACTGCTGCTTAACACCAACAAAACTAAACTCCTACTCTTCCTTCTTAAATCTCTCCAACACCTCAAGCCCTCCTTCTCAGTCTCCTCTCTAAACACCGCTATCAAAGTTGAATCCCGCACTAAAATTCTCGGGGTTTATACAGATGATGAACTCAAGTTTGACATGCACATCAATAGCTGTATTAAAAAGACACACCAAAAACTTGGTCTTCTGTTTAGGAACAAAAAAAACTCCAGAATCTAAATTATCCTTAGCTCAAGATTACCAACTCCCCACCCTGCTATACACCTTTCCAATATTTACCCACATCCATAAGAACCTAATAAAATGTGAATTCACAATAAAATAGGGGAGATTACTGGCGGATCTGGCTATCGATCACACCACTGTTTTTTCTTAAAAGACTCCACTGGCTGGAACTTCAACATCAACTCCTCTTGCTACAGCCCCACCTGGCCCACATTATCCTTCACCAACCCCTGGCTTGTCCATCTCTGGCAAATCTCATCTCGCCCTATATTCCAAACCGTGACCTACATAGCGCCGACCAACTCTTGCTGCAAATTTCCAAACCCAACAAACCCACTGGCAAAATAATTTATAGCCACTCAGTCTCTTCTGCCTAGAACAAACTCCCTCTCCACATCCGCTCTCTTAACAACTTATCCAGTTTTAAAATAGCTTTCAAGAAATTTCTGCTTAACTCCTGGATTTGCTCTTGTAAAGACCCCACCTGAATGTCACCATCTCTGCCATTATCCTGTATCTCCCTTATATCACTGTTGCCCCCTCAGTCTAATTTCCCATATATTTTTTGGGAAACATACCTTTTGCTCATTCTATTCCTCTACCACTAGCTATCCTCCAGTAAATTTCACCTAAAATGTCCTATCCCTGTTACTCCTTGTGTACCAAAGTCTTCGTTTTTATCTTAAGCATAATATGATTCTTAAGCTGACTTCCTTGTTCCTTAACTTCTCTTTTAATCCATGTCATCACAATAATTTTGTATGACTCATTGTATGATGCATTAATTTATATTTTTTCAATTGTTTGCCATGTATTATAACGATGCATTCTTTTCCTTCAAATACTCACTGTATATCTAACTTAATGTAATCTGGTGCTTTTCTCCTTGGGTCCCTGCTGATAAAGGGCATAATGCCCAGCCAGAATAACCCAGTTAACGAATGTCAAACAATTAAAACTAAATAAATAATTACTAATATACAATCCCATCTTGTATCCAAACTTGAAACCACTTAACATAAAAGTCACCAGATTTGTAGCCAATCAACCCTACCGCTCTCACCACTGCATATCATTAAAAAAACCTGCAGTGGCTGAATTTCACCAACAACTCCTGCTACCTCAACTACACCTAACCCACTCCATCCTAAACAAATAAATCCACAGCCTGTCCTGCTTGCTCTTCCTACACCCCTAATCGTACTCTCCATAGCTCTGATATACACCTGCTGGATATTTATAAGCCAAAGAAAAACATAGGTCAACTTCTCTACAGTCACTCAGTTGCTAATGCATGGAATAAAACTTCCCCCACCTGATGCCTAAAAAACATCTCCAACACTAACTGTGTCAAAAAATCTCTAAAGGACAACCTTCTCAATTCCTGGTCCTGCCTCTGCCCAGCTCCAACGTAATCTATTCTCCCTGTCACTGCAGTCCCCTTTCTTCTAATACCCAAGCAAGCTACTATCACTTTGCTGTGCTTCACACTCTGTGCCTTTTTTTGACTGTGCATACTGCTTATTCTATAGTTCTAGGAAAAAAATCGATTATATAGTTCTACGATAACTTTACAAAAGTGCTCATATCTTAACCACATATTTAGTAACTGAATTTACAAGTTTGACTCCTATTATGTATCACATTATCTTGTACTTTTTTGTACAACTGGAGTTTTTGTAAGTTAATATTCTCTCTCATTTATTTTAGTAACTCTTTACAAATACTGCATCTTTTACTTGTAATCCTTTTCTCCTCAGGCCTCCACTGAAAAGGGTTTTTGCCTGGTCGGACTAAACCTGTCAACAAATAAATATTCTGCCCAGTAACATGCTAATACTATAGTTATAACTTCAAACTTCTTCTTGTACAAGAAGTGCATATCCATGGGGAATCTCTTCTTGAGGAGAAAAAGAGAAAAAAAACAAGTGATGTAATGTCCCTCGATGTACTTCTACCCCACCCCCTGCCCAACCACAAGAAACTTAAAATCATGTAATGAAGAAGTGAAAATGATCGAGGGTGGGTGTCAGCCCCCTTTCTGAACGTGGATAGTCATCTCTCACTAAGCTTAAGTCAGCAATGCCGGAAATCGGGATATCAAGTTGGCACCACCCACTCTTGCATAAACTAAACTAAAGAGGATATAACCCAACGTAAACAATCAGACATATGTACTTCCAAAATGTCACCGCACACTACAACAAAATGTATTTTCACTTATGAAGTTACCATGTTTTCTGAACTGCAAAAACTGTTTTGATACTTGTAGTGTATTTCAGTGTGACAGAACAGCAAACTTTTCTCAAACTACATTTGTTGAGCAGGTAGGTAAACTGGTGTACTAACCTTTTTCAGCCATGAATTACTCGTTTATAACAGAGTGCACAATACATTGATTTGATTACAACTGTGAATAAAGTAGCGGTTACAAAGAATAAAGGGACCATTTAACAGTTAAAATCTAAAGACTATAGTATTAATTTGCACAAGTACTTGTAGTACATTTAGATTTACAATGATGACACTTGTTTTAGCCATTACCCCTGTAACATTTGCAGCTAGATTCACTAAAGACTTGCTTGTGCAGCTCGACTTTGAATTCCTTAACTGTTAAAGTTTTAATTTCTTTAGCTAGAGGATTCCAAGTTGCAGGACAAATGCGTGGAAAAAAAAAAAAAAAAAACTTTCAGCAATTTTATTTTTTAAAGTGGCCCTAACAAGTATAATAAATGTCTTCTTGACAACTTCTCAATAAGTATGATCATTCCTTGACTTGCACTTTTGATCTTAATGGTTAAGACAGTATCCTAGTTTTAAGATTTTAAATACAAAGCAGCTGAAGATGCCCTTGCCCTATCATTAACAATCAGTGCAGGTTTTTAATTATGTTACACTGCTATTTCAGGGAATCGGCTAATACAGCTAAAGATCTTGTTCTCAACAAGGTGTATTTTTTGTGTATTAGATACACCATGAAAGGAAAATAAGGGCAATCATCATTCAAGTTTAGGTTAACAGTTCTCCTGGCTTTAGAGGAAAGTAGAAAAAAAGACTGTGACAGTCTGATTTGTGAAAGTACTGTGCTTGCTATATAATCTGTACAGACTGTAAGTGACAGCGATGAGTACTTGCACTCAAAAGACATTTGGAATAATACTGTCTTATAAGTCATTGTTAGCTGCTTCCTGCTTTACAGGGGGGGGGGGTGCAAAAACTAAATGTCTAAAAAACTAAGGTTTAGTGTGTTATTCTGTACCCACTGACAAAGGTTTGTTAAACTTGATTGAAAAACATTTTCTAAAGGACCGAGTGTGATTTACTGTTTTGAAGGAGTAATACACTCCATGCAGACAAAGTAATGACTAGACCAAGAATGTTAATGCTGTAACCAAAAACAAAGAACAGAGGAAAAATAGTGGGTCTATCACTGATCCTTGAGGAACTCGTGCACATAAGGCTCATTCTATGGAAGATATGTTGAAAGCATACTTTATATTCTAAATGACATACACCTAAACAGAAAATATTGACTTTTCCCCAATATATAATGAAGTTTGGAGCGCTTCTCTGTGGGATTAATGAAAACAAAATATTCCCAGTCAGGCAAAGCAATAAAATATTTTAGACAGAGTATCTCATTAATGTTCTTGAATTTTTTAAGTCTCCCCAAGTTATCTAACCTTAATAAATAGTAAAACCCACTTTTTTGTTGAAAATCAACTATTAAATGAAATACTGTTTGCAAAACACACATAAAAAACACTACAGCATACAAGCTGCCCGAAACAAATTTACTAACCTAGTTAGTACACCCTCCTTCGTGTGTATGTGGTTAATCAACTGCATGTAGCAATACGGAGCCTTGCACAGCTGACTTTTAACATTACCAATTTTGGTATCCTTATTATAAAGCATTTGTTTTTACGCATTACATAACATAGATCATGATCAATAAATGTATATCACTTATAATTCCACGGTACAACAAAAATTACAGTACACTGCCAAATTGCTATTACAAAGATCTTCCTCATCCATCCCAGTAAGCAGTGGACTACAACTGGGTCCAAACTTGACAACTCTAGTACAAAGTAGCCTTATCACAGATGCACTTGCAAAAGTAGCAATTAAAAAGAACTGTGACGGAGAAAGATACTGTAGACATCTTAAGTATAAAAAAATAAAATCATTCTTCCTCAACATTTACAATACATAAATCAAAAGTAAAACTAAACGCAGCTGAAACTTGTCAACTGTCCGAAATGAACAACCACAAATCAGATTTCGAGAACTGTAGCGATGCTGGACAGGAACTCTCACGGGTTTATTATTCAAACAATCGTTAAACTTAAAACGCGATGCACACATGAACAGTAGCAGAGAGTGTAAAACAGTAGTGTAAACAGGAATATGAGCAACAGGCATCAAGAACACAGGCAACCAGGAACCTAAGAAGCATAACTAGGGTCAGTTTCACTTTCACAAAAGGTTCCCCTTTCATCAGCGTGTGTATTGTGCTTGTTAACGGGTTAAATGTCATCTAGACATTAGTCCCTCTAAATCCTTCGCGACCCAGGAGCATATCTTGTCAAATAACTTGCACAGCACGCAAGCTGAAGTTATAGGAATCAAACACAGAACCACAGCAAACACCTAACACAATATTTAATCTTCTCCGCTGTCAAACTAATAATAGGAGGTTTACAGAGCATCACCAGCAAATAGTGCGTCTCAAACTCCACTTCCGGATTACAACTACTACAAAATACTGCAGAGGTACACTAACGCAAATTTCCGATTGCTTGTCTAATACAAATAAATTAATTAAAAGACAGCTTTACTGCAAATAACTTGGTAAGGCCGTCACTGCTGTCACAACAAAATAAGATGAGTATCCCCTCCCAATATATATATGAATACACGCACTATCAAACCAAAATATTAATTCCTTTGAAAAGTTTCCAAATAAATAATGATAAAAGGTTAGCAATATAAACATTTGTTTTAAGCTTCCAGTACGGATAAAAGCATAGCAATATAAACATCCTTGCGTTCTACCTAGTTGCGGAGTTTTGGTGACAACAAAAAGGACAGTTCTGAACAGCTTTCCATACGACAAGCCACAGAGAACCAAAACAGGCCTACCAAACTACCGGGCTTGGTCCCTAATCCACGTCCCACGGCCTTATTACTCCAAAAGGCTTCCCCAAAGTGATAAGCTCCACGCCAGTCCAGTAAAATGCCTACAATTCCGCCTGTTCCTCTTCCCAGTATTATCCGACTCAGTCTTTGTTGCCTTGCCTCAACCAACAACGTTCGCACTACCTTGTATAAAGCACCCATCAATCTCCAAATAAAACTGAGTCAAACGGGGCACTCCGCGCAGGCGCCATACCCAGCACCGCCCACCAGGGAGTATGTAATCGCAACTCTCCAACTCCATTGTTTCTCTTTCTGGAACTCACAGCTTTAGCAGTAGGTAATCATTTTCAGAGACAGCTCGTTCTGTGCAAAAGTACTCTTTTGGTCTTTATTAAAATAGCACCCTAAAAACCAAACTGTTTAAAAAAAAAGTGTACAGAAATTGTACTAGTATTCAGAAGTAGTTCAGCTGTATAATTAAAACACGTTACTTAAAGAAAAAAGATTTAACAAGGAGTTCGTTTTAATAACCTCAACAAGAGCAAACATTATGTGCAATGGCTGGTTTCTAAGAGTCGTGACTTTAATAACAATAGCAAAAGTAAAATTTATGTGCAATGTTGGTTTCTAAGATGTACAACATTAAAACTTATGTAAAATAAATACAAGCTAGATAACCCTCAAATGATCTTTACAGCTACACCAGGCTGTAAACAGAAATAAAAAAATAAAGCGAAGAGAATGCACAAGCAATAAACAGCTCCCAGAGCAAACCCACCGCGGAAACCCAAACTACTCCCCCTCTTCCTTTCGTATTATGTCGCTGCTATACGCTACGTCAAACAGAAGCGTCGCGTACGAGTGTTAACCCCAAGCGGTGATGAGTGTGTGGATGTTCCCCATTACAGAGTTATGAGCTGTATTATTTGTGTATACGGGCACAGAGTTTGTATCTCGAGTAGTATTTGGTGCTGTAGTACTTATAAATTTGTTGCGTCCTGAAGCGGTGTACTTCCGGTAGGTTTTATGTGTTATTTGCGTTGTGCAAGTTTTAGCTGCTTAATCATCGTTGCGTCTTGTGTTTAGTTTTCTAATTGTATGTGTGCTTGTAATTCAGTAATGGACGTCCAATATTGAAGTACTTATTTGTTTGGGATGTGCAGCTGTCTTAGCTTCACACATTGCCCCGTTAACAAATAAATGCAATGTATCCATACAGAACCGGTTTTAGATAACCAGCATTTATTATTACAGCGCCTGAAATATCTGCTTATTTTAAGAAGCTAAGTGGAACTGTGATTTTAAAAAGTTTTGGAGGATGGCTGTGACATAATGGAGAAAGTGGGGATTTTTATAGGCTTTTACTGAGAAGGTGGTTACAGTATGAATAATGTAATTTCATACTTCTCACCTGATTGATTCGTATTACTGTATTCAGGGCATTCTAATTTATGCAAGCTGGGCATTAGAAATGTACTATGGTCTGTTCTTCTGCGAACTTCTTTTGCTGATGACGTGGTTGGTTATATGCAACGAGCAAGGGGACGCTCATGTGCAAGCAAGCGGTGTGGGGGGATAACTACGATGTTAGTGGTTGCAAAATGCTGAATAGAGTAGATAGATCTTTTGTATCCCTTTAATACAGCATCAACTGTTTACAGTTGTCTAAAGGTAATCAAAACGTAATCCTTTTGTAATCTGTATCATACACCTGATTGGTGATAATTATTAGTTGATCCATGTTTTAGTTGTATTTTTTTCCAAAAGCGATTTCGGTTTAATCCAGTATTTTTGCCAAGGATTATTTTTGCTCTTTTTCTTTTTTTTTTAACATACAGCAATGTTAACTCTAATTCTTTAAAAGTTATAGAAGTTTATTGTTTCCACTTTGAAATAACTACTTTTCTAGCAAAAGCGAGTATATCTAATAATAAAGAATACTGTAATTTTTTAATGGTTTCTGGAACAGGACAATTGACCATTATTAATGATTTTAAAACTGCATTTGTTGGACCATAGAATTTTGTAAAAGCGTTGCGATTGTAAATATAGTCATAGTTACATACTAAGCTAATGACCACCAGGGCCTTTTTAAGACTGGCTGTGCAACCCAACCTTATTGTGTACCAATGTAACTTGGTTGTTCATTTGGAGGGGGTATGTTAGGAGGTTGCCAAAGGTTTAGTGGGGAGCTATGTTAGTTAGAGACCACTATCAGTAACATGGAGGTGAATTTGCAGTTTCCCATCCAGTGGTCAAGGCTACATTTGACTAGTGTTCATAGGTTCATACTAGGCTATCTGCCCTAGCGCATTTATAAGCCTAGCCAGAATGTGTTTGGCTTTCGCCACCCATTTTAAATTAATTTTTTTTTTTATTTATTTTTGGCGGCACAGTGGTGCAGCGGTTAACGTTGTCACCTCACAGCAAGAGGTTCTCTGGTTCGATTCTCGGCTGGGGTGCCTTCTGTGTGGAGTTTGCATGTTCTCCCTGTGTTCGCGTGGGTTTCCTCCCACATTCCAAAGACATGCATCTGGAGCATTTCTCCCCGGGCCTCCGCTGAAAACAGGCTCTGTGGAACCTAGTCGGACATTCCCGGTCAACAAATGTTAGATAAATAAATAAAATGTTGCTATGCCCTTTTTCGAGGTTAGTATACTGTGCCTCTGTCTAACAGTGACACAGAAGTGATACCCGGGGTAAACCTACGATCTCCCATCCACTCATCAAGATTCCTCTTGGAGAGTCAATGAGGGACTCTGTCTAATCTGAACTCTGCTTTACATGGATGGGCAGCCCATTCCAAAGAGTGGGAATCCTGTGAGGCGCATACCTGTTTCACAAGCATGTTCTTTTTATGTTGCAAGCAAATTTAAATTATTGGATTTAGTGTTTTTGTGAATATTTTCCCATGTAAACATTTTCCAGTTTCTGTGTGTGTGTATGTATGTGTGTGTGTGTGTGTATATATATGTGTATGTGTGTGTATATATATATATATATATATATATATATATATATAAAATGTGTGTATGTTACTAATTGCTGAGCTAATGCACTTTAAATCAAATTTTTATATTTGTTAAATTGATATCTTCCGGTACACATTGTAATAGAAATCTTTAATAATTATTATCCAAGTTTGTTTCTATTTATACGTTTTGTTTTATGTAATTTAGTTGAAAATGTTTTAATTGTATGTTTTCCATTTATAATTATACCAAAATATTAGAAAATGACAGGGTATTTCTCTCTCTGACATTAATTGTAAATACACTCTATTCTTTATAAACCCTCCTTCTGTCCATCTCTGTCTTCCATCTCTGTCTTCTGTAGTCTCCATCTACATCCCATCCTGGACCCTCCATACTTCTTACCAACAATTACTTGATGTCTACCACCCATAAAGGTCAGTAGGCAAACTACTCTACAAACACTCCCTTGCCCATGCTTGGAACAAACTTCCCCTTGACTTGCGTTCAATCTCCCACACCTCACACTTTAAAAATGAACTTTTTTCTCAATTCCAGAACCTGCCCTTGCCATGACCCTACCTAGTCTTCCTTCCCTTTATGTACCCCCAAAAGGACCATACTTAGTACCTCATTACACCTCTCTCTCCAATGCGTCTACCATGTACTGGCATAATTTTATATAAACTAAAATTGTTATTGTTGACCTATTGAACTATATCAGTGTAAAATTGTTATTTAGCTTATTTTCAATGCAACTTTAACTTTATGCATGTAACCCAACATATGTGAATTATTTTGCTATAACTGCTGTTATATTGTTTAATATTGTACTTATTTAAAATGTACTACTGGAGCTTTTCTCCTCGGGTCTCCACTGAAAATGGGCTACAAGCCCAGTTGGACAAATCCGGTTAACAAATGTCAAAATAAAATAATTGTAATACAATTTTTTTGTCTTAAATTTTGCATTGAAGTCCAATAATTATGATGCAACTGAAATTTACTCATGCCAACTGTTGAGGGTATTGCACTACTTCCTGGACAATGAAACCAGTAGATTAGGTCTTTATTGTTTAGTTATCCCATTTTAGCTAAGCTTGTGCTGTCTAAACATCCTGTGATGTAAGTTATAGGCAAGATACTAAACATCCATTTTTGTTGTCATTCTTGTAGAATACATTTCTACATTCACTCAACATTAAATTACCATTGCCTGAGTTTGCTTTCTTGTTAGAGAATAATTCTCTGTATATATTTTTTAGTATTCATATAATTTTATTATCTGGTATGTTTAATGAAAAGAAGGCAGGTTTTAATGGAGTTAAAGCATATAATTTCATGTGGTTTCCAATGTATCTAATTACTTGGATGCATTTCCGCTTTATCCTCCTATTTCACAGAATCAGTCCTTTGCATTTTACTAGTACTGACAGGCATTTTGTTTTCCTGCTTGAATTAATCTATCCCATTCAGTTAGAGATGGGCCTTCCCCATCTCATGGTCGATAATTATATATCATCCCTGATGACAATAACTGGGATCATACTATAGATAATTTAAGGGGACCCATGCATGAGGTAAAATATTTAGGAACTGCTTCTGTCCTTAATAGTACAGGTTGGCAGTCCTAGGGGACCCATGCATGAGGTAAAATATTTAGGAGCTGCTTCTGTCCTTAATAGTACAGGGGGGCAGTCCTAGGGGACCCATGCATGAGGTAAAATATTTAGGAGCTGCTTCTGTCCTTAATAGTACAGGGGGGCAGTCCTGGGGTAAATTTTCTATTTCCCATTAATAGATTCAAGTTGTGCCTGAATACAGACAGGGTTGAACTTTTTTATGTGGATGAGGAGTCTGTTCCAGAGTAGCAGTATCCTCTGTGAGGTATCCTATCAGTTTGTAGACTGTAACTTTGCTAACATCAGTTCTGTTTTTTATTTTGCCTTATCTAGGTTTGAACTGCCAAAACAAGTACTTTCATTCCCTCTCAAAAGGAAGTCAAGTGATTGTTAATGCAGGTGTAGAAGTAACGATCCGTATCTCTACACTAAACCATTCTATAATGAAACCCTGCTCAACAATTTGAAAGACTTATTCTTACCTTATCACATCTTGGCAAAAAAAAAATTTCTAAACCACAACAAACTTGGCTTTGGTAGATTTTATTAAGCTACTGAGTTATTTGTTTATTTCAGTGATAAGGGCTCTAACATTTTGGGAATTACTCTTCTTCTGGTTAAAATTGTTTCCTTTTGTTATATAGCTTGTTGATGCTGTGGTTCCACCATGTGGATTTGTTTTGCAGTTTGCCCTGCACATATTCCTATGGGGTACAGCTGCGTATATGCAGCTGTTTCCGTGTGGTGGTGTACAATTTTGTGTATTCATTGGAGTTAACTGGGTTTAATGGGGATTTGAAGCTTGCCAGTCTATCAGTTAGGCATAGGTAGTTTCTTGGTTTTAGTTTTATTTTGAAGGAGACTGCTTTATGGTCAGACCTAACAAGTGATGAAGATACACAAGTGATGGTGGAAGATACAAGATTTGCTTTGGAGAACAAAACTAAAATAAAACTGAAAATTGCTCTCTGCAGCTTACGTCTTACAGTACCTTGTTCATTCAATAATGTCTGCAGTGGCCAAGCTTCTTTAGTTCTAGAATGATTTTGATTGAACAGGAGCCATGAACTCCAGGCTTGTTGTTGGCTTTTAACTTGATTTGCCATTTCAGTTCCTTTTTCTCCAGAATGGCATTAATGTATCTGTTGAGTTCTTCAATGCTAACTCTTTCAAGAGTTTGAAAAATAAATTTGGAGTGGTCTGGATATTCCATGATGCTTCTAGTGAGTGGGTTTAAAAAGTGATCTGCTGTTCTCTTTTTCAGAGTGTTTAGGGTTTTCCCTATGTAGTTGGTGCAGTCAGCAAGGTAGATCACTTTGTCACTGTTACAGTTCTCATTTGAGTAATTCTGGTGCTTTCTATTTGTTCAGTACCCCTTGTAGAAATTATTTTTGCTTATACAAGGACAACATTTGCATTCAGTGGTTCTGCATTTCAATATGTTGTTGCCTGGGATCATTGTTTTGGAAGGCTCTCAAACCGGGTTCTATGATTTGTTTTGTAAATAAAGTTGGGTTCTTGATCCAGGATTGTGCAAAGTGATATACTCCAGTTTCTTTTACAATCTTTTTAATTTTTTTCTGAGTTCTTTATTCTCACTTATTCAAAGCTTCTCTTGAATTTTTATGTGGTGAGATCTGAGTATAGATTTCATATTCTGTTAAATCCCCCTACCCAGCTGAGTCATATAGGCAGCTGTCCTTCGCCATTTTCTGTCCGCCACTGGTCTGAGGATCTGTTGGCATGTTTTCCCATTATAGCTACTTTCAAGAAAGTCTTTTATCATTGGTTTAGGTTTATGATGCATTTTTCTGGCAACCTTCATTCCCTGACATCTGTGGATCTATGCTTGTGGCTTTTAACAATATGTTAAACCTGGTGGGTTTTCTGTATAGGTAATTGCTAACCAATTCAAGCCTTCTGTTTTATGAATGGATAGGTTAAGGAAGTTGATTCTGTTCTTGCTTTGGTGAGTCATGAACTTCAAGACATCCATGGAGCTGCTGAAGTAGGAGATGAATTTGTTGAGCTTATCAGCTGTGTCCTCTCATGTGATAATATTTATGAATTGTGTAAAGCCGATTACTTTTTAAAATGTTCATACTAGGCTATCTGCCCTAAGGCATTTATAAGCCTAGCCAGAGTGTGTTTGGCTTTCGCCACCCATTTTAAATTAATTTTGCTATGCCCTTTTTCGAGGTTAGTATACTGTATCTCTGTCTAACAGTGACACAGAAGTGATACCCGGAAATGTCCGAAATACTGAATGGCAAACGATCGACCAGAAAAGGTCGAAACACAAATACATAAAAACTCAATAAAAGTGTCTAGATAACATTCACCACTTACTCTTACCTGTTCACATCTCCAAAATTAAAAAAAATACTTTTGAAATTAAAACCTTCCACCCTTGCAGCTGGTAATTTACCTGCCAACTTCCTAAAACTAGCTGCAGAATCATTATCCTACTCCGTTTCTATCCTCATAAACCGCGCCATAAAAGAATCCTGCATCCCTCAGTTGTGTGAAGTCTTACATTATTCCTCGTCATAAAGGTGGTAATTCTTATGACTTCTGTAATTACCATCCTATAGCTATTCTGTCTTCCCCTCTCCAAGCTGCTAGAAGTGTATTCACTCTCAAGTCATGTATTTCCTGAACACACACAACACTGGTTCCGGCAACACCACCATGCAGCTACCGCTCTTCCCTCATTTACTAATCTAGTAAACCAATACAGAAACGACTATAACCATACATCTACTATATTTTTGGATCTATCCAAAGCATTTGATATGGTCTCACACTCCCAACTATTAGATTCATTAGCATCCCTATCCTTTGCCCCTTCTACTATTGCCTGGTTCAAGAACTGTCTAGCTGATAGTGCCCCTATCATTTCAACTTTCATAGGTGTACCACAAAGCTCAGTACTGGGCCCACTTCTCTTTTCTATCTACATTAACAACCTACATACCTCCACCCAGCATGCCACACACACACACACACACACAGTATGCAGATGATTCGACTTTAATCTGCTCAGCCCCCTCTGCTTTTATTCTCTGATAACAGACCCCAGGAATCCTTTAGCTCTGTGGAAAGTTGGCTCACAAATATCCAACTCCTCCTTAACCCTAATAAAACCTAAATTGCTTTTATTTACCCCCAACAAATCAAAGTCTGCTCCTCTTTCCTTTTCTATTATTTCCAAAAAAATGGTACTATCATTCCTCCTCCTGCCCGGTGTTAAGATTGACAAAAACTTTCTCTTTGTCCATATCTCTCAAACCATCAGAAAGGTTCACAAAAAATGGGCTCATTATACAGACACAAACTTCCTCTCAGATCAAGCATGGATCATCCTAGCTCAAACTCATTTTTTGTCCACACTAATGTATGCAGCACCAGTTCTTACATATATCAGAAAACTTGACCTTGATAAATGTCATGCTATAATATTGCCAAATTTGCTAACAGCGCCACCTTCAGATCCCATCATTGTCTAGCTCTAAGGGACTTAAAATGGTTATATGTTCCTCAACTACTAAATTACCACCAACTGGTTACTGCCTATAACATTCTGAAGTATCCCGATAAAACCCCATCACTAAGTCCATTACTTACCTACTATGCAACAAATTGCACACTCCGTTCTAGTGACAAATTACTTCTATGCATTTCTAGGGCTAATAACACTGCTGGAAAAGTGCTATTCATCCACACTGTTGCTAGGAAATTGGAACAAACTCCCCCATCACTGACCTCTATCCCCACCATCTCACACTTCAAAAACTCTTCAAAATCACATCTCATAAACACCTGGCTTTGCCCATGCATAACCTAAAAACACTGCTTAAGCTGTGTGGAAAGTTGACAGGCTTATTACTTAACTAATGTAAATGCTACAGTTGTTTATCCCTTTTAATATAGTTACTTCATTTTAACATGATGTATGTTATGACTCTCAATGTTAAATGTATTTAGTCTGTTAAACTTCTGAGTTTATCCTGTTTTATATTTCTTTCTAGCTGGAGTGTTGCTGTTTATAATGTGTTAATATTATTTTTTTACTACTATGTATTCAATTCTAGCATTTCTGTTAGTATATGTGGAGCTTTTTTTCCCCGGCCCTCCGCTGTAAATGGACCTGATCCAGTCGGACTGTCCCGGTTAACAAATGTAAAATTAAATAAATAAAATTGTTCTATACAGGGAGGCTGTGCCTCCCCCTACCCACCAATTGTATATACAAGCTCAGAGATCGCACTATAGTTTAGAAAGAGCTGTACTGTGATCTTATCAGTGTACTGTTCTCAACCTTTTGTGGTTGATCTTTTGCCTTTTAGTTTTTCGGCTGTTAGGCATTTTAAACGTCCTGCATTTTGCATCCAGTTGTTCTCCAAAAGGGTAAGGTAAGTGATCACAAATACAAAACATGCCAGTTACATTTGTGATCATTAGGTTAAAAAAATTTAAATGTGTATTTCTGTCTGATTTACTTGCTTTTATAGTGTAAGGAGCATTATGGTTTGCAGTAGCGTAATTATTTTATGCATGTGTGAGCAGTTTTTTTATGTAAATATACATAAAATGTACTTGATCCATCACAAGGTCGAGACAAAACTCAAAATATCAACCACAGATTGCTGTACTGGTGCAAGATCGCTGTTATAGTAAGGATGGGAATATGCCTTTTCCCCTGGTATTGTGCAAATTCAGAGTTGGTATATATAAGTAGTGGGGGCAGTCCCACACATAGTGGATGCAGGAGGCTTGCCTTCCTTTCAAAACATTTGTTTTGGTTTTGTGTGTTCCAGGTTTATGTTTTTAAGCATATAAACTTCCTGTCAATATATTGTTTTTGTCATTTTTTTTGTTTGTTGTGATTGTTGGATCAACTTTGTTATACTGATAAAAATCAGTATTCCTGTATATATAAAACAAGATGGATTAAGAAAGGAATCTGGACGCATCAGTAATTTGAAAATGTATTAACTGTTAAGTTTGATAGTACAGTTTTAAAGTGCTAATGTTTTTATAGAATAAATGTCACATATTGATCTTTTTAGATCATTTCTACTTTGGTGAAGATTCAGAATCAAACAAGAATGATGGACAGTTTTCATTTCGTAGCATCAATTTTACAGATAACTTCTATTCAGTTTGAAAATGAAGGTGGTGTGGTGCCAGGGCAGAGAAAAATATTTAGAAGTTTTATTCTTTCTAATTTCAGTTTTACAACTGTAAAGCAATATTTAAGCTTTGTGAAATCTGCAGTATATGTACTTGTGGCAAGAAAATGTGTATACTTTTGTGTAACATTTCCTTTTTAATGTAAAAGAAATGAAAATGGATGCATAAAACTTGTAAAATTTTCTGCCATATTTCAAGAAGAACCCAGTTGCTTATATGCAGTGAATAGTAGAAGATTTTGGAGTCGGGAAGCCAAAGGGCCAAAACAGTGCAATTACAAGACTCTTCAAAGGACTTCTGAGACAGGAACTGTGACAGGGTGTAGTTACTAGTTTGTCAACAGTTAACAGACATATGAAAATCCTATTTACTGTTTAGTATTTCTTCTTCTGTGTGGGAAAACTTGTATTTCTCAGAGAATGAAGTTATGACCAAAAATATGTGTGTGGAACTGAAACCAGTGTAAAGCCTGTCAGAACTGCTCATCTTGTGACACATTTTTGTGTGCTTGCTGTCTGCATTCCACCTTGTAGTATTTCCTTTCTGTTATTGAAGGCTGGAATAATTGGCTGTAGATAAGATTTTTTTTTCTTTAAATATTTTGTGAAGGTAATCATTTTGTTTCTCATCTCTGTGCAGCTACCTTGACCTCTTCATATTTAATATGCATCAGCATGGAGTTCTTTATTCTCCAAACAAAGGTTTTATTTATTCACTTTAAGAACCTGTGACTGGTATTTATTGTTTGAGGGGGGTATTATTCAACACTGGAGGTTACCAAGCTGTGTTAAGCACCAACATTGCTTATCCCACTTGTTTGTGTCTTTCGGCTTTTCCCGGTTAGGGGTCGCCACAGCGGAACTCCGGTCCGCTAATGATTGGCAGTAGAGTTTTATGTGCTGGCTTGCTGGGCCTAATGCACAACCTTCAACGAAGGAACGCCTGTTCACGCATGTCGCCACACAGAAGATGCTCTGACTGAGAATCGAATGGGCAACATCTACCTGTGAAGCGACCACTACCGCAGCACCACCACCGCAGTTAATGTTGTATTTATTAATATTTTATTACTTGTATTTGGACATTAATCAAGAGTGATGTGTTAACTGTTGGGTCTCAAACTTATTCTACAGTGGCAGTACTACTATCTTACCAGGAAAAAACTGTGGGGAACTAGAGAATTTTGTGAGCCTCCTCCTTGGAATTGTGTGTAGGGGTGCCACCTTTTCAAATGGCCATAGTGAGACATTTCCGGGACACACCAGATTTTACAGGCCAACACAAACCCACGGTCAGTACAAAGGATAGAACTTTCCTTTTTTGCCTAAATAAAAGCTTATTCTTGTAGCAGTTTAGTTGCTTATCCTGTTTCTTGTAATATATAGGTATTTTAGATACATAAATAACTATTTTATTCAACCATTACATTACACATGGGACATAATTTATATCCTACAATCTCAGGACATTTGCCATTTTTAATATTTTTGGTTGGGAGACAACCACCAAAGAGGGACTGTCCCTCGCAAAGTGGGTCAGGCGGTAACGCTAATTGTGTGTGTGTGTGTGTGTAAGAGAGCAAGACAGAGAATAGTAATTTGTTTTAAAGGAAAGTAGCATGGGTAAGAGATGCTGGAAAACACTGCGGTTCACAGAGAGTAGCGAGAAAGGGGCTTGGTGTGCTTGACCAAAGATTACACTCTGTAAATGGTAATGTGTAGTTTTGGTGTGGATTCAGGGACCCCATAACCAGGTCAGTAGTGCATATGTTCTCTGGCCAGATTGCATTTGATGAATTTGCTATTGAATCAGATTTGTTTAATTTAACCTTTTTGGTCCTTCACATTAAATCACTAGTACCCTTCATCTGGGAGCTATCTAACCTATTTGGGGTAGTGAAGCCGATTCAAGGACCATAGCTCCTGTCCTTCACATACGGGGTGGTACACCTCCCCTCCAGTGCATTTGGTACCACCACTGCCACCATCACTGTCGATTGGCAGATCTGGGATTCATACTCCTCCAATTCCAGCCTGGTCTGCCTTAGGTAGCTAATGTCCTTTCCATTTTTGCAATTAGTTTGCCAAGTCCTTATCAAATTAAGTTATGTCTTTGAATGAGAGATTTTAAGATGTGGTCTCTCCAATTATTGTAGGTATCTGGTGAGGTACATGCAATACGCATACATGTATATGTTTTTAATCTGTTAAAATTTACAGAATGGATATATAGGAACAATAACGGAATAAATGTGAACGTGTGATATGTGGGTTAACAAATGTAGAATTTTCAGAGGAGGAGTTAAACCAATATCCCATCTTCTTGATTAGGTGGTAGTTCAGGTAGATGTAAAAATCCCATGGCACCTATGGAATGGAGTAGGGAAAGTTCTCTGCCCTGGCCAAATATCTCCTAGTAGTATAAATACTACTTTGGGTCTCCCCTGAAAAGAAGCCACTAGGCTAGTGAGACAAACCCAGTCAACGAAGGGTAAATAAAGTAAAATAATTAGAATATATTTTTTTGTCATTTTTTTTGTGAGGTCAGATTTGCTGTTTTTTGCAGTCATTGGCTTTGTGAAATATTGTAGTTATGAATAATATCAGATATTTGTTAATTTGCTGTGACTTGAGCAGTTAACCTCGAGTATGAAACCTTGGATTTTCCAAATGTCCAAACCCATTTTATTGAACAAAGCCACTCACTCTTTAAAAGTTTCTCTTTCTTCAGTGATGATATTGTGGTACTTAAAAATAAGTAAACCCCCTTGCCCCTTACCAACCTGTTTTTCAAAAACAGAAATTGTCTCAAATCATAGACTTGCTTGTAAAACTTGTGTTCAAAGTCCCACTTGTATTCATGTAATTAGCAAAAGGGGTTGTCAAGTACTGTAAACATTTTATTCCAGTTGAACTTGCATCAGGTTGTAACTGAGGTAGAAATGAGATGTGACGCTGAGGGTTGTTTCGCAAAATTTCTGGTCATCAATTTCCAAGACAGAAATGAGTCCTTTAGTTCCAATTTTGTAAAGTTGCAGAAAAAAGTCTGAAGGAATAGAATAGTGTTAATCCACTGGTGTACTGTGAGTCCACACTGCTGCCACTACCAACTCCCCCCTTATATACAAATGCAGAGTGCAAACAGACCAATAATCTAGAGGTTGTGATGAAATCCACTGACGTACACCACTAACAATGATCACTTATTTTTTTAATTACCAGTCAGTTTAATCAGAAAAACGAGTACAACATCTACCAAGCCTTTTAAAACAGTTACTCAAATTCACACAATTCAAAAGAACCAGTCACTAACATTTAAGGCTTCAGAAGGCTTAAATAGTTTTTAAGGAAACTGTCATTTTAATCCTGGATAAAAATAGCAACCAAATTCAGCTGCCAAAATAGTTGTTTGCTCTAAATAAGTGAAGTCTCCTCTTCATACACTGAAAACTGGTTGTGCAACAACTAAATGTTGTTTTTAAGGTACTTCATCTAATAATGTGCCTAGCAACAGCATTTGTTAGATCTTTATTTTAAATGACACAGTTGTGCTTCTAAGTACATTCCTGTAGGTTTTTCAAGATAGCAGCATACTGAGCAATAGCTTAATTTTTGCTCTCCCAGTGTGGAAATAAAAATTGAGAAAAAAGGACCAGTGAAATTGTAAGCCTGAGTAAAAGTCAATAAATGACTAGTAAGTACATTGTCTGGATGCCAGTAAAGAAGAAATTTGAAGAACCTGAAAGAAAATCAACCAGCAAAACGTTAAGAAAAGACTGTGGCAAGGAAGAATCCATCCTGCAGCTGTTCGGCAAAAAAGCAGTAAAAGCTTCAGATTTGGGTCCAGATATGTCTTCCATTTACTTTGGAGACAACATAAATCAAATGTATTCAGAGGTGATTAAAATAAAATGAAATATTAAAGGAATATATCAACTCAAATAATAAAAGGCTGGAAAAATGTAAGAAGCTTTAGCTATTCAGATGAATTGATAAAACTTCAACACCTATCAGAGGATGAAATGAAGAAAAGGCTGCCTGAACATGAGGCTTCTCAAGAAGAGCAGTTAAAAAAAAATAAGTTAGAGAGAGCAGATGGTATTAATTTTATGAAAGCACAGATAAGCAACTGGACTGATGTTCTGTAGTAGGATTTATTAAATGAAAGGGCACATTGTGTATGCTACAAACCTGTCCGTGAGAAAGTAGTAAAGACCTGTATTAGTAAAGATGCAGTCATACCAATAGAAAGAGTTGATCCTCACAAAACCATGGTAAAAGAGAAAGTGTTAAAAAGTGGAGATAGCAGACTGTTTGTGGAAAATGATTATTCATTGTACACACTAGGGAGATGAAAAGCAAATTTATCCCAGCAGTCTGAAAGTTTGAGAGTCATGTGTGAGATTCAGGTTGTTGTATCTAGCTGTCTTTAGAGTATTTTTTTCATGGAGGATCAAATACATTTTTGATGTTGAACAGACTAAGGAGAAAGTAAACGTTTTGTTGGATAAAGTATTTTATTATCAAACAGAAGGGCCTTTGCGTCTCATTCTTCAGACAGTAAAGCTCAGAGAATTTGGCACCAAAACCTTTTCCAGTGTTCCAAAGACAAATGCTTGAGAGATATTAAAAAAAAAAAACAAAAAAAAAAAAACACAGAAGTTGGCTAGATGAATCAGGAATATCTTGGATTTGAACCGGAGTCTAGTGTTGAGAGATGGCTAGGAAGAAGACTAGCAGCACTGAAATTTAATGAATAAATTGGGGACAATAAAACATCAATCGCATCTGTGAAATATGGCTTTGCAAGAAAAAGGGGCTGAGAAAAGTCTGGACTTTTGACTTTGTTAAACTTGTATATGTAGAATTAAGATGAAAAATGCTAAGCTTCTTGCATCAGGGAAGCTGCTATTTTTTTTTCCTATTAGCAAATGTTCTCCGTAAGACCAGAAGTCTACAGCTGAAAGCAGCTAAGGAAATTCTGTACATTCTGCTATGAGAGAGATTTACAAAGATTTTTGTTCCGTGCATCTACAAAATTGTTAGCTGATTTTTTTTTTTTCTCCTTTTATTTATACATTTGTATGGAACCAGCTGTCTGCACGTGCATGGAATTAATCAAGAATTTTGAACATTATTTGCTGAAGGAAATGCAAAATTTAAAAGTTTGATGGTAAGCGGTTTATTTTTCACTAAAGTTTAAATTATGAGA
This sequence comes from Protopterus annectens, assembly GCF_019279795.1. Classification (NCBI taxonomy): domain Eukaryota; kingdom Metazoa; phylum Chordata; order Ceratodontiformes; family Protopteridae; genus Protopterus; species Protopterus annectens. The sequence goes on from NC_056741.1 coordinate 1,901,057,112, forward strand.
AGTGAATAAGAGATTGTATCCTCCCCAGCAGTGTTAATATTCTAATGCATCTAATAAAACCATGGATAATTCACTTTCATTTAAAGGGAATCTGTGTGCTTTTTCATAGGGCTAAAATATGATATTGGAGGTGAACAGACAGCAGTTGTAAGTAGGTACACTGGCTGTAACATGCGGTTTATCATAGGTAACCATAATTTTAGATCAATTTGTCTATAGGTGCAGTTGCCAGTTGAGGCGGTTGTTTCTATCTCAAGGGTTAATCTTTATTTGTGTTTTTTCTAAGTTAATATGGAATGAGGGTGTTTTAGCTCTTCTGTTTGATCACTAATCTTTTGAAGTATATCTTATATTTGTAAGATATTTTAGAGCTAGATGGTAAGGCATTATCCTGGTAATATTTGGTTAATGATTGCGGGCTGGAGCACGAATCTAGAGGGATTTAAGACCAAAAGAGATTAGTAGCAGTGGAGCTAGCTGATTGGCTGCTTTGGGAATGGTAGCATGTAAAATCTAGGGGTGGGGTCTTGTTCACAAAAGCAAATTATCAGCAAACTATGTAAAATTTTAGGTGTCATTAGGTGGAAGATGCTAATAAATAAGGACAGTAAGAAAGAGATACTTGCAGCCCTCGAATTGTACACAAGGTATAACGTTTGCTGCTTTTGACACCAGTGTGTACTACCAGTTCAAGGGAGTTTAGATTCTTAGGCTGAGAGTGCCTGTTTAAATATTTTTACATACCATCAAGACTGCCATATGTTTCCAGGGTACTTGCGTATTATCGCAACCAGATTTTCGCGGTTGCTGTAATACATTTGTTTGCCTAAAAACGGATAGTGGGAGTTGTGATAAGGTGGAATTTGATGTTTTCAATGGGTATGACTTAGTTTGTCCTTACGTTTGGTAAGGTAAATCAACATGGAGAAGGAGAAGTGAAACTACGTACTGTCAAGTTGGTCACACTGCTGTTGTGCCGCAGAAAATGAAAGATGGACACCTGGGAAATGTTTGGTTGAACATGGATTACTTATAAGTGTACAATACTTCTTCAGCGAATAAGGCACAGAGACCTGCAAATCTTTTTTGGTAAACTGTTGGATTTATTGTTGCAAACTGTTGAACAGAACTGAAGTTAAGGAGAATAAGTAAGCGAATATGTATGTGCACACTTTATAAAGTACTTGTACAATGACGCTGTTCTGTTAAGTGGCAGTCCGATAATTTCTTTGGAGTCGTTGACAATAATGGTTTATTTTTTTGGATTCAGATGGTGTTATCCTTGTGGATACTACTTACTATTGTTGGACTGTTTAGTGGATGTTTTATGGCAGCATACTTGTGGATTGTTCAGTTGCCGGTTTACTGTTTGGAACATGCCTAACACATAACAGGGCTTGAAAATGCAGTGCGAGTGACATGATTTTGGGAACGGCTTCAAACAAATCTTAATTTTTCAAATATTACACTGCAAAAATTTTTTTTTTTTTAAGATAACATTGCCTGCGTGATTCTGCATACATTTCTGGTTTAAATTACTGATGGCAAAGAAAGCGGTATTATCACAAAAATCTGGTTGCGATAATACGCAAGTACCGTTTCCAGCAGCAAATTTGGAGTGCTGACAGTGTAATAGTGGTGTCTTGAGGGACCAGCTACATTGCTCTGGGGATGTAACAGCCTTCTTTATTTGAGGCGCAGCATCCAAGGCTCCAAAGTACCATACTTTAAAAAAAAAAAAAAAGCACTCTTGATTTTAAAGTATGGTACTTTGGAGCCTCAGGGACTCAACAAGGAATGTAATTGGAAGTATGTGATTTAAATTGTATGCTTACTTGATTAGTTGTCTTGTGCAATATAAAGTCCAAAAAATAGTGTTCACAGTGCTCTGGAAACAAACAAACCAAGAAAAAAAGCACAGTGTTGCGGGTCCACAGATGGTTTTAATATAAAAATAATATCCACAAACGTAGTTAAAATCCACAGTTGTTAAGCGCTTTCATCAAATAGTTTGACTTCCTCAGAACAAAATGACAAGTAAAATTTCAAATTTAAATACATAATTCTAATTGATCATTAATTCAAAATACCCAATCATGTCAGTGAAAATTCCCTCCTCATGAATATATAATTACTCAATGAAATAGCATCTGTTCCTTTTTTTTTTTTATAAAAAAGTAATAGTTCACAACAATAAAAAACTTAGTTTAACAAAAACAAAAAAGCGCATAATGCCTCATTGCAAATAAAAACTCTTCTTAATATATACACAATGATATTATTATATGTATTCAGAATACTAAGAGTGCTACTACACTAAACCAGCCTTTTCTTTAAGAATAGGCATTATTGAAATATGCTCATTAAACCCTGGTGGATAGTCAGCGGCCAATCTCAGTTGCCATAATTCCTTTTTGTACAACACATTTTTCCAATTCTCCCCTCTGGCTTCAATTGTGACATATTCTAGTATAGCAAACTTATAACACTTGAAGTTAGTACAAGTAACACTATGCTTGTACAGTGCACTGGTATCTTTTTCATTTTTCATGTCAAAGGTGTTCATATATCCTGTTTTTTAATCTTCTCTCCGTCTTACCTACATAAAAGGAGGAACAGGAGCAGCACTTAGCTATATATACCAGTTTGCTTGAACCACAATTGCCACTTTTTAAAAAAATATGACTCTTACTTTGATTACCAAGGGTAATAAAACTGTCTTGTAATATATAAGGGCAATATGAACATCTACCACAGAGTTTACTACCACATCTCTTATCCTTACTGTTGTTCAAAATGTGATCTTTCTCCAATACAATCTTAATGTTAGGTCCCACCTTGGTAGAAAAAATAGGTTGTTGACCCAATATTCGGTATATTTCAGTATTAGTTTTGAAAATATTCCAATTTTTTGTCAGAATTCCTTTAATCTGGGAGTACAAGGGGCTATATTGCACTACGCAAGCATGTTGAAAATCAGGTTTATCACAGTCGTATCCTGACATTTGTGGTGATATCCTTCCCTACCAACACCAAGTAGGGGTGTATACACCTTGCCCCATTTATTCAGAACCTCCTCAAGAATAGGATCAATGAAGTATCCAGGATACCCTCTCTCCAAAAACATCTCCCTTAAATGTTGAAACTCTACTATAACATCATCTTTCCTTGTAGTCATTCTAGCAACTCTTATAGCCTGACCCTTAATAATACTCTTTTTCTGATGAATGGGGTGATTGCTGGTGTAATGCAAATAACTATTACAGAAGGTGTTTTTACGGTAAATTTTGGAAATAAAATTATCATGACCTTTAATAATTTTAGTGTCCAGAAAACTAATTTCTTGGGGATCAGACTGGTAGGTAAACTTCAAGTAATCAGTAGTTTGATTCAAATAGTGAACAAACTCAGAAATCAATTCTGACCCTCCTTCCCACAAAATAAAAATATCGTCCAAAAATCTACCATAATATTTAACATTAGAAGAGAATGTTTCATTCTGGAAGATATACTTGTATTCCCAACCCAGGAGCACCAGATTAGCATACAGAGGAGCGCAGGCAGCACCCATTACAACACCTTTTAGTTGCTGAAAATATTCACCTTCAAAAAATAAATAGTTGTTTTCCAAAATGAGATTCATAAGCTCGCATAACAATAGAACTTCATCTGAGCTCAATAAAGAATAACTAAACAGGACCTCCTCAAAAAAAACACAGACCTTCTGATTTTGGAATACAAGAAAATAGGTCCTGGACATCTATAGTAAGAAGAACACAGTCCACTGACCATAACTCTTTCCTAAGTTGTCCCAAGAATCTCTTAAAAGATGTGGAAATTTATTCAAAATATGTTTCAATTTCCTATCTACAAAACCTGCCAAGTTATGGGTTTTGGAACCTGCTGCTGCCACCACAATAGGTCTAAAAGGTGTTTTTTTTCAAGTTTTTATGTATTTTAGGTATTCCAGATATCACAGGAATCTTCGGATATTTATTCAACAAAAAATCATACTTATCCCTGGATATTTTCTGATCCATGAGATATTCGTATAAATAACTATCTAACCTGCGATATGAAATATATATTTCATTCCTGGAACATGAATAACTGTCAGCTTGAAATAATATATTTTGCATATCATTAGTGTAATCTTGAGAGTTGTACAATACCGCCCCCCCCCCCCTTTATCAGGTGTCCTAATTCTAATTCTTTTATCCTTTCTCAAGTTCCTAAGTAGTTGTTTCTCATTGGGGTTCATGTTGGCAAACACCCTTCTTTTCCCCCCTATACTTTATATAAATCCTCCTTAACCAATTTCTCATATGTTGTAACTAGCGGGTGTAGTGGGGGGTTGAATGTACTACTTCTCTTAACAATGTCTCTCGATGCCTCAACAGAAGTTTTGTTTGAAAACATAATGTTTAAATTTAACTTTCTAAAATATAACTGTAAATCCACCATCACTTGAGCTATATCAGGTACATTAGTTGGTACAAATTTAAACCCCTTGGAAAATAAGGAAAATAAATCTTTAGTGATAGGAACATCAGAATAGTTATATATATTAAACCCATCCAAACTATATTGAATATTATCCACACATTGTATTTGGATTTCAGAATCTAGACATTATGCACTTTTTTGTTTTTGTTAAACTAAGTTTTTTATTGTTGTGAACCATTACTTTTTTATAAAAAAAAGTTACAGATGCTATTTCATTGAGTAATTGTATATTCATGAGGAGGGAATTTTCACTGACATGATTGGGTATTTTGAATTAATGATCAATTAGAATTAGCCTAGTATAAACCTATGAACCTATCTGCCCTAAGGCATTCATAAGCCTAGCCCAAATTTTTGTGGCTTACGCCACCCCTTATATGAAAAAATACTGTGCCCATTAGTTTGTTGTGCCTCTGTCCAGCAGTGATACAGAGATGATTCCCGGGATAAACCTACGATCTCCCGTCCACAGGTCAAGATTTCTCTTGAACAGAGCCAGCGAGGTGCTCTGCCTCACATGGACCGGGATTTTATTCCACAGCATAGGGAGTCTCTGAGTGATAAATCTATCCCTCCAGCACGTCCTATTTATATCCGTGCTAAGGTTTAAGTCGCTTGCTCTAGTGGTTTTGGTGGATTTGGATTTTTTGAGGTGGAGCATGTCCATTAATTCCGGGTTGGACATGGCCTTGTATGTCAGGCACGTCACCTCTGAGCAGACGGTATGCAACTGAATAGAGCTGGAGTTTCTTCAATCTGGCAGCATATGACAGATTTTGGAGTCCCTTTATCCTTTTGGTGAGGAACTTTTGGGGTCTCTCCAATTGCTGCAGATGTTGGGTGCGATACATCCCGAATGGGGCATTGTACTCGATCATTGGTCTGATAAGTGAAGAGTACAGGGGAACAATGACCTCACTAGATCTGGATGTGAATCCCTTCATGATCAGGTGGGCAATGTAGAAGGTCTTTCTAACCACTTTAGCAACGTGCGTGTCAAAAGAAAGGCCACTGTCAACCTGGGTCCCCAGGTCCCTGATAACCTCTTCTGTGCTTAGTGGATTGCCACCTATATGGTAGCTTGGGGTTACCTTGTTTTTCCCGAAGGGTATGACTATACATTTTTTGGCGTTTAACTTCAGGCCATGGCTCTGGCACCAGCTATCTGTTTCCGTGAGTCCCTTCTGAAGGATATCCGTGTCCGATGCACTTTCCACTATGGCGCCCAGTTTGCATTCGTCTGCAAACTTTGTCAGCCAAAGTCCTCCCATTTTGGCCTGTACTTCTGAGAAGTAGATGCTGAACAATAGGGGGCCAAGGACCGAGCCCTGTGGGACACCGCTTGTGACCGGCTTGGAGTCTGACATAGCGCCAGCAACTCTAACCCTGTGGGTTCTGTCCTTAAGCCAGTTTGCAACCCATCTTGTGACATATGGGTTTACATTTAAGCTGGTAAGTGTTTCTACAATACCCGAGTGGGGTATTGTCGAAGGCCTTTGCAAGGTCAAGGTAGGCTGTATGGACTGCCTTTCCCTCATCAATGGCCTTGGTGACTGTTTCGAAGAAGTCGACCAAGTTCAAAAGGCATGATCTGCCCTTGACTAAGCCAAACTGGGTCGGGTCCAATGTCTCTTTGTTTATGAGCTCCATTATGATCCTCTCCATAGCTTTGCAGACTAGACTTGTTAAGCTTATGGGGCGGTAATTACCAGGGTCTGTAGAGGCACCGCCTTTGTGGAGTGGGACCACAGTTGCCGTACGCCACTCCTTGGGCACGTATCCTGTGGTAAGGCTGAGATTAAACAGCTGCCTTATGTGCGGGTTTAATTCCTCATTTAGCTCGTGTAGCACACAGCTGGGGACACCATCCGGTCCCATTGATGCTGTGTTTTTAGCTTTAGAGAGAGCAGCTTTCACCTGCGCATTTGAGATGTCTGGGAGGCTACACTCTGCTGGGATAGTTATCTCTCCTTTAGGGGGGGAGAGGGGGGTGAAGTTTGCACCGAAACTGTCTGCCAGTATGTTGGCAATGTCTGTGGGTTCAGTGATTTTTGTATCATTTTGGACTAATTCTGAGCATATCTGGGAGTTTCCACCCAGGTTCCTAACATAGCTGAAAAAGGCCTTATGATTGTCCTTTGAATCCATGGCAATTTTTCTCTCAAAATTGGCCTTAGTTGATTTTATGAGTGCTCGTATTTTTTTACTAATAATGATCAGGGGTGACTTCCCTTTTATGGATTTTGTTCTATCATGTAATAGCTTTCTCCTCTTATTGTAAAGTTTGTTAATGGCTAGGGTCCACCAGACTGGACGTTTGCCCTTTGTGGAAAGAGTCTTGGTTTTATTTGGGATTGCCTGATCCATGTAGTCCTGGAGGTGTTCATAGAAGGCATTTGTAAGGGCTTCCGCAGCTTGGGTTGTGGTTTCCACTGGCTCAGGGGCCTTGAAGGATACCACACCAGTCTTGAGTAGTGTGAAGTTTGCTTTAGAGAAGTTCTTCACTGTGGTCTTTTTGTTTGGGGTGGGGGCGGATGTGGATTTCCAGTGAGATTAGTTTATGATCAGATCTCACCAATGAGGGATATACTTCCGGTGTGGAGCATTTTGTCCCCATGTTTGTGATAATGAGATCTAGTATATTTTCTCCTCTCGTGGGAACAGTGACTAGCTGTTCCATGGCATTTGAATTTATGAACTCCAGGAACCATTGGGCTAGAAAGTTAGGGCTTGAGTAATGTTCCCAGTCTATATTCGGGTAGTTGAAGTCACCCAATATGATGGTGTTTGGAGATACATTTATACCCTCCAGTGTCATCAGGAAGGCTTTGTGGGGTTCCTGAGTTTGAGAGGGTGGCCTGTAGCATGCTACAATTTGTAGAGCAGTTTTGCCTATGGTTAGTTGCACCTGGATGGTTTCCGAAGCTTCGTGCGTTGCCCCCAACCTGGAGGTGTGGGTATCCTTTATGAATATGGATACACCCCCTCCTTTTGTGGTGTGGTCCGGGTTTTGGGGCCGGAACGCATGATATGAGGTAAAACCTAATAGTGCCGGGGTGCTCTCAGGAGCCTTGAACCAGGTTTCAGTTACAGCACAGACATCGATGTTCTCCATACTGAGAAGGGCCTCGTATGCGTTCATTTTGAGATTTAGACTTCTGGCATTGAGCAGCATTACCCTCAGTTTCTTCCCATTTTTGTTTTCTAGGGTGGTAGGTTTAGAATTTGAGCCTTGCCTAAAAAAGGCATTATGGGGGTGGCAAGAGCCTTAGCCAATATCCGGAATCCCAGGGGTGACGGGTGCAAGCCGTCCCTTGCGAAGCAGCGTGGCTTGTCAAGCATGTCACCCCAGGCAGACAGACACTGGATCCCCTTTGAATGACACCAGACATTAAGCCAATTGTTAAAGCTGATCATCTTGTCTCTATATTGTGGCATCATTCTTGGTGAAGGAAGGGTACTGCTCAGGGTCAGGGTCATACCTTCCTGGGCTACATAATCAGAGAGCTCCTCTATGTCTCTTTTCATGTAGTCCAGGGAGGTACGTCTCAGGTTGTTCACACCAGCATGGACAATGACTTTGTCATATTTGTACTTGCCATGGAGTGACCAGAGTGCTTGTGTTATGTGGCGGATTCTAGCGCCCGATAGGCAGCTTACTGTGACCCTCTCCTTGTTCAGCCTGGTGAGTGGGACGTCAGTGTGTCTGACTATGGAGTCACCTATGACAAGTATGTTTGGTGTTGTATTTGGCCTTAAGGGCTGTGACTGCTTTTCACACTGATTTTGTGGTTTATGTGTTGCTTGTGGGGTGTCTTGAGGTAGCAGTTGTTTGGGTGTCTGCTTTGGAGGCCTCTGCTGTTTAGGTAAATTTTTACTCAGAGCCTCCGAGTATGTCTTTGTGTGTTTATGTGTTTGATTCAGTGGTGTGGTAGCATTATGTGAGGCTGGTTTTGTGGTGTGTGTAGTTGCCTTCCCCTCCTGTCTGGTCTTGCCAGTCCTGAGTTGAGAGAGCTCAGCCTCCAGTTTGGCTAAATAGCTGCATCTCTCGCAAGTATTTGTGTTATGTGGGAGGAGGAGAGGGTTGTCTGTGTACATGAGGCAGTTATAACATTAAAAAAAACGCCAAAGCCAGCACCAGAAGTTCCAAGTCTAAATATTTATTGTAGATAGACTAGTGCACAAAAGCACAGAAGTTATAGCTCGATCCTCATACTAGTTTCGGAAAAACCTTCTTCAGTGAGGAGGAAAAAATGGTAACAATTCGCTAAGCAAGGATGCTTATAAAAGAGACAAGACCAATCAAAATCAAGGCACATAATTTATGTGCATACATAATTAATCATGAAAGATTTTGATGTATCCTGATAACCAGACTGTTTCAATAAAATTAAATGAATATATATATTCTCAATATAGTATAAAAATGTGAACAATGTTATTTGGCATACATACAAGTCAGAAATTGTCAAAACAGTGTCCTAATATTAAACAATACATATAATATATTGCCTAACTCAGAATAACACACGGCCAATAATAAATCTTATAAGTTATGTGATGACCTGTGATTAGTAATAAATCATGTTTATGACATACGTATATTGTATTTTCAAATAAATCATACAGTATCTACTATACCACAAATTTTAGGGAATAGAGTTCAAATATGAAGTAATCCGGTATAGTTCAACAAATCTCTGTCCCAATTCTGTAATAACGTCTAAAACTAAAAGTAACTTATTACAGATATTAATTATATATATATAGTCATCATAGTATAGTTAATATACAGGGCATATTCAGGTCAATCAAAAATAAATGGCTATCGGTCTCAATTGATGGTCATATATTAGCAAAAGGCACCATCCAACTGGTATGTTCCTATAATAACAATGTAATACCCTTTGCCATAAAAAACATGTGTAAACCATACATATTCTGATTATCCTAGATGTTCATTAAGGCCGGGTGGGAATAGTGCTCCTAAATGGATAGTCCAATATTTTTCTTTATGGTTGAGTATGCTTTGCCAACCCAATTGGTTATGCCTGTTTCCCGTAACCTTGTCAATGATCATAAACATAAAGTTGGCTGTTGTATGTTTGGTAGAATGTTGGTATAAAGCATTAGTAGTTTTTTTGTTATGTATCTCACTTCTATGTTCACTGATCCTGGTTCTAAGTGGGCGAGAAGTTTTGCCCACATAAAATGCATTACAATGACATGTTGCTAAATAGATCACCCAAGTAGATGAACAATTGCCAAATATGCGTACATCATAGACTTTACTAGTATTGGCACTGGTAAATTGTTTTAGCTTATTTACCTGACAACATGAGCTGCAGTGACCACAAGGAAATGTGCCTAGCAATTCATCCCCAGAGATGGTAAGTTGTTTGTACTGTGCACCACCACTCTTCTTGTGTTTGAAATGTTAGAGTAGTGTACTCAGAGGTTTACCTCTCCTGTATGTAATGGAGCATTTGTTACCCAAAATTTGTCGTAGATGGTCATTGGCTAAAAGGATATTCCAATTTTGATTCATAATCTCCCTCACTATCTGATGATTCCTACCATAAGTAGTTATAAATCTAATGGTGTCATCTTTGATATGTTGATCTTTGTTTTTGTATATTAATAATGAGTCTCTATGCTGTCTATCACTCCATATTCGGGCAGATTCGATATCAAAACTGGAGTAGCCTCTGTCCAAAAATCTGTGTCTCAAATCATGTTTGGCTGTGTCATAATCAATCTGGGAGGAGTTAATACGTTTCATTCTAAGAAATTGAGACTTGGGGATGTTGCGGATGGTGTGACGTGGATGCATGCTGGAAGCATGAAGCAAAGAATTGAATTGTGGATACTTACGGTGTGTTTTCGTATTCAGTGTATCGTCCTTGTTATGATAAATCGTGACGTCCAAAAAATCAATCTGTTCTTTATCAAAAGTGATGGAAAATTCTATACCCCATACATTATTGTTTAAGTATTCCACAAATTCAAAAAGATATTCAGTATCCGCACGCCACACCATCCAGCAATCATCCAAGTATCTCCTCCAGATGTCCATTTCCACAAGGTAAATGTTATGTAGAGGATTGTAAATCACATATTCTTCTAAATATGCCATAAAGAGATCAGCATATATGGGTGCAAAAGATGCACCCATAGCCGTTCCTCTCAATTGCCAATAGCATTCGCCTTGGAAATAAAAGACATTTTTATTCAGAACATGTTCACACATGCATATAAGCAATGTGTTGAACCCTGGTGGATAAATTTCAGATTTAATTAGCCAAAATTCCAGAGCCTGTAAACCTCCCCAATGGGGTATGCTAGTGTAGAGAGATTTCACATCTAAGGTGCACATAATCCAATTTGGGTCAAGCTGGGTATCCTGAATAATATTCAAAAACTGGGTTGTGTCCTGAATTCTGGCTCTGACATGTATCAATAAAGGTTTTAAATGTTGGGTAAGAAATTCAGACAGTGGTTCTGTCAGTGAGCCATGGCCAGAGACAATTGGTCTACCCGGGGGATGAATGATGGATTTGTGAATTTTCGGAAGCAAATATAGAATTTGCTTAGATGGGTCCTTAACCTGAAGATGTTGTAGAGTCTTAGTACTAATGATACCCTCATCCCTAGCCAAGGTAAGAAAGATGTCAATCTCTTCCTTGAATTTTTTGGTTGGGTCAATGCCCATATGCTGATAGCAATTGGTATCTGAAAGTTGTCGTAAGCCTTCTTGGATATAATCCTGCATGTTTTGGATAACCACAGCCCCACCTTTATCAGCTTGTAAAATGGCAATTTCTCGGTTATTTCTAAGCTCCATAAGTGCCTGTTTCTCATCCGAAGTCATGTTGTCTGGGGCAATGTTACATTCTAGGTGGGGGAAGTGTAGATCTTTAAGCACTGCTTGTTGGAAAATACCAACATTCTTGTTCATGGGTGGCTGAAATGTGGATTTTTTGAAAATAAATTCAGAAGATCTTTGAGATTTACTAGTGTCCTGTTCAGAAAAAAATATTTTGAGGTTAAGTTTCCTACAGTATTCTATAACATCCAAAGAAGTGAGATAATGATCAGAAAAGAAGCTTGGAACGAAACCCAAACCTTTATTCAGAATATTATGTTGTGCATCCGTGAGTACAACGTCTGACAAATTCAAGACATTTTCAAAAGATGTATTCATTATCTCAGTAAAGCTTGGATCAGACCTGGCATGGATTCTGTTCTTAGTTCTATGGGTGTGTTTCCTCCCCCCTCTGGATTTCCTGCCCTGTCTAAAGGGAGATGCTGATGAGTGCTCTTTTTTCTTAAAGGGGAGTTGGTGGATAATCCACCCTCACTATCTGTATAGGATGACTCCTCCCCTGATGTGCTCGCAAGTGTATAATCCTTATGTTTCAATATTGACCTAGGTCTCTTTCTGGATCTGCCCCCAGACATACCCTGTCGCGAATCCTGAAACCTGACAGTTCTTTGAATTTGAAAGGGTTGCCCCTTAGCATAATCGGTCACATCCCTGTTAAATTTTTTGACCTTTCGGTCCTTAATCAGTTTGTCATAATTTGTCAGTTCTTTGGACAACTTATCCAAATGCTGATGATAGTTGTGATTGGATTGAAATTTTTTACATTCTGCACTTAGTTCTTTAGTTTCTGAAACACAAACATCAATCATCCTCTCATAATAAGAGGTCAGGATTTTTACAAAGACCATAGATCCATTTCTAAGTGCTTCATCCCATTCCTCTGTCAGCCTCTGTTCAGATCTGCCGACCAAAGGATGGAGTTTAATTCTCAATCCTCTAGGTGCCAACTTTTTATGTAAATATGCTTTAAACAATCTTAGATGCCAAATATTGGCTCTAAGATTTTTTTAAGCCTTTTTCCAAATTACGGAATGCCATTTCACAACTATCACCACTGCCCATATTATTTTCACTCTGGTTGTTGCTTGAGGTTTGGCTTAGGCCGAATATGCCAATGTCTTCTCTATCAGCACACCAACCATCCAATAACTGATCTAGTTCCATTATAAAAATGATACAAGGTATGTTGTCCAAAAATGAAATATAAATATTAAGAACTGTCAAGGCTCTGAGTCAAAACCTGGTAGCGGGGGACAGAGCCAGAGACCCACTTTCCAATGGTATATATTTGTCAATTAGCTAAATATAAAATTAGGGCAGAAACCCCATATAGGAAAAGTCCCGTCAAGCAACACCATGAGGACCCATACCCTATTAAACCTAAAACTGTAAGACTGTGATAAGAATCTATGATCTAGGTCAATAGTTTACCACAGGTGGACCAATATAATATAATATCTAATATTATGAAACCAATTGGTACACACTAATAACCAAGGGATTAGAAGTAATTGAATGTAATGGAATATATACTCACTGTAGGAATCAACTGAAAAACAAGTGAATATAATAATTTCACTGGTTCTTACTTGACCTGTTTGATTGTCTAAAATATGTAAGCTATCTGAAACAGGTTTTTCTGCAACTTGAAACTCCCTAATAGTCATGGGTTTAAATAAAAAACATTAATACTGATCTTTTTGGTAATATCCAAGTTAACATGATGTTAACAAAACCAACCCTTTATGGTAGTTAAGTAGCCAATCATTAGTATTAATATCATGGCGCCTATGTCAGTAAGTATGAAATTGAGAGGTCACCAAATATTACTGATCATGGAGAATCTGCATCATAATACAGACACTGGGTTGCAAAACCTACAGATATGAAATACTATCCTGATAATCTAATAGGCAAAAGGGACATATGTTATAAATTATTCTAAATAAATCCAAACTCAATTATAAGTGCTAGGCATACTATAAAGATGGTGGACCAAGTGTTCAGAAATAACACCAAAATATTTGTAATACAAGGCCTATTTATATATGTTTGCAAAAACTTGCTACATGAACAGAGATTTAGAGCCAAGCCCTATTCATAGTGAATGTACCATCTATACCTTTTCATACTATCCTGAAAATCTAATAGGCAAAAGGGACATATGTTATAAATTGTTCTAAATAAGTCCAAACTCAATTATAAGTGCTAGGCATACTATAAAATAGTGGACCAAGTGTTCAGAAATAACACCAAAATATTTGTAATACAAGGCCTATTTATATATATTTGCAAAAACTTGCTAAATGAACAAGGATTTAGAGCCAAACCCTATTCATAGTGAATGTACTATCTATACCTTTTCATAGGTGAGAAAAAGAAAGAGAAACTTTCACTACCTATCAAACCATGCCCTGCTATAACATCATTAGATATTACAAATGATCAAATGACTAGTAACTGGGTCTAATGTCATATATTAGCACCATGACAAATGTAAAAACAAAAAAGGTGCTATAATATGTAACAACACAGACATAGGCTTGTATAATTTAACAGTTATCGGTGTGAAATCACTATGAAAAGAAGGGAAAAACCAGTGTATATTTCAATCCCAGTTGTTATGTCTATTATATCATTAGTAAAAATTTACACATAGGTAGAAAAAATATATCCTCAATGCTCATGATAAATTCAGTATAATAATCCAAGGCCTGGAATTATACTGTTAGCATAGTTCATGAAATTAGTCCACAAATAAGAATGTCAAACCATTAGTATATTCAAGTGTCTTTAGAATACAGCCTGGAATGGAATCCCCAAATCCACCACGTTCAATAGTATGTAGTATATTGTTTAGACTTTCGTTTGCACAAACGCCTGATGAAACAAAGTTCCAACATAATCCTGGAAACTTGTAGTGACTTCTATAAACACCACACTCCCAATCTGTGTCTTATCGTCAGAAAAACGAATTAGAAATGCAGTTTATATCCTGAAGTGGTTTCCGTTATTTAACGTGTGCCAAATCACTGCGCCTCCAGTCCAAACTGATATTCGCAACAACAAGTGGACCCAATTCTCATGAATCAACTAATGAAAAGCCCCGTATTATTGTATCTTGATGCACATCAAATTAGAGTTTGATATAAATAGATCGCAAAATATGTCTCTTACTGACACTGTAAATCACAGTATCTGTACACAAATATAGTGCTAGTGGCCCATATGTCTATTTGTGATATAAGATCAACATACCTTGGATGTTTCATCTGAACATCATAGTTATAACATATGTTATGAGAACAAACAGCCCCAATATGTCCAAATTTGTCCGGCGACAGTCCTGATAGTGAAAACAAGTATCTTTGAACGGGCGTATCCCAAAAAGTAGGACGTCAAAACCAGATTAAAAAAACTGGTAACGGAACATTCGTTGGCAATAATACAGATGATGTGCTTTAAAAAACAAACAGCCCCAAAATGTCCAAACTTGTTCAACGACAATTCTGTTGAAGAGAAAAAGTTGGCCTTGAACGGGCGTGTCCAAAAAATAAAACGCCAAGGCCTGGTTAATCAGAAGACTGGTTACAAAACATTCGTTAGCAAGATGCCAATAATGTATTAGTATCAATCCTGGTTCCAACTGAAATATGTGAAAAACGACATCCTTGAACGAACCAGCGAAATTAAACTTCCGTGCACATCAGGGTAGGAGTTCTCTCCTTACACACCAGACAGGAACTGATCACCAACAGCGAGGAACAACCAATGTAAGAAACACCCTACCTCGCAAGTACGGCTGTGCACGGCCAACCCAACATGAAAAAAATGCCAAAGCCAGCACCAGAAGTTCCAAGTCTAAATATTTATTGTAGATAGACTAGTGCACAAAAGCACAGAAGTTATAGCTCGATCCTCATACTAGTTTCGGAAAAACCTTCTTCAGTGCGGAGGAAAAAAATGGTAACAATTCGCTGATAAGCAAGGATGCTTATAAAAGAGACAAGACCAATCAAAATCAAGGCACATAATTTATGTGCATACATAATTAATCATGAAAGATTTTGATGTATCCTGATAACCAGACTGTTTCAATAAAATTAAATGAATATATATATTCTCAATATAGTATAAAAAATGTGAACAATGTTATTTGGCATACATACAAGTCAGAAATTGTCAAAACAGTGTCCTAATATTAAACAATACATATAATATATTGCCTAACTCAGAATAGCACACGGCCAATAATAAATCTTATAAGTTATGTGATGACCTGTGATTAGTAATAAATCATGTTTATGACATACGTATATTGTATTTTCAAATAAATCATACAGTATCTACTATACCACAAATTTTAGGGAATAGAGTTCAAATATGAAGTAATCCGGTATAGTTCAACAAATCTCTGTCCCAATTCTGTAATAACGTCTAAAACTAAAAGTAACTTATTACAGATATTAATTATATATATAGTCATCATAGTATAGTTAATATACAGGGCATATTCAGGTCAATCAAAAATAAATGGCTATCGGTCTCAATTGATGGTCATATATTAGCAAAAGGCACCATCCAACTGGTATGTTCCTATAATAACAATGTAATACCCTTTGCCATAAAAAACATGTGTAAACCATACATATTCTGATTATCCTAGATGTTCATTAAGGCCGGGTGGGAATAGTGCTCCTGAATGGATAGTCCAATATTTTTCTGCAGTTATAACATTGCCTCAAGATTCCCAGATTCACCAGCTGGACCGGAGAGGAGATTGACAACTGACCTTTGGACATGCTAGAATAATATTGGGAATTCCTTAATAATTGAAAACAAGGGCCAGTGGGGAGTGAGGGTGTAATGCTTTTAATTTTTAGTGCTGACTTATATTATTGCTTTAGTGAGCAAGTGCCAGGTAACTTGAGTGCAATGTGTTACAAGTAACTAAATGCAAAAACGACAAACAGTAACTTTCTTTCAAGTGAAACAAGGAACTAGTACAGTAAGCAATGTAGATATCACTAGTGATCCACAGAAGCGCTGAGAAGCCACGTATTAGGTGGAATTAGCTTCCAGGGAAATAACAAGCAAACAAACAACAATTATATAAACAAAGCTAGATTCAGCAGGCCTGGATCTAGTCTATGCTAGAGCAAACAAGGTGTACCAATTTCAGTAAGATACAGTTCAAATATTCAGGCACTATAAACCTTTTACCAGAAATTCCCAGCTCAGAAGGGCAGAGTCCAGCCTCTTCTCCCACAAGAGTGCAGACCACGAACCTTCTTAATGTAAAATAACTGGCCTGAAGCCCAAGTGCCTAAACCAGAACTAATACCCTTGGACACTGGGCTCTCAATCAGCAGTTCCCAACTTAGAAGGATGAAAGCTACCTGTCCTGCCACCACAGTGCTTGCCACAAACCTTCCTAATGTAAAACAACTGGTCTGAAGCCCAAGTGCTTAATCCAAAAGACTTAGAATGATAGCTATACTTTAATCAAGTTACAACCAAGCAGTAATAAATACAATTGAATACTTTAGAGAATGTCTGGATTAGTGCTCAAGTTACACAAACAAAGCTAGATCCAGCAGGCCCGAATCCAGTCTATGCCACAGCAAACAAGGCGCACCAACTTCGTTAAGAAGCAGTTCAGATATGCATGCACTATAAGCCTTTAACCAGAAATTCCCAGCTCAGAAGGGCAGAGTCCAGCCTCTCCTCCCACAAGAGTGCAGACCACGAACCCTCTTAATGTAAAATAACTGGCCTGAAAGCCCAAGTGCTTAAACCAGAATTAATACACTTTTAGAATAACAGACACTGAGCCCTCAATCAGCAGTTCCCAACCTAGAAGGATGTAAGCTACCTGTTCTGCCACAACAGTGCAGACCACAAACCCTCTCAGTGCAAAACAACTGGTCCGAAGCCCAAGTGTTTAAACCAAAAGGCTTAGAATGAGTTACACCAAGCAGTAATAAATACAACTGAGTATTTTTAAGATGATGCAAAAGTAAAATGAAGTAGGTAGAAACACAAGTACAGTAAAAGCAGATAAAAAAATTGTGTATTTAAATTTGAAATTTTACTTGTCATTTTGTTCTGAGGAAGTCAAACTATTTGATGAAAGCGCTTAACAACTGTGGATTTTAACTACGTTTGTGGATATTATTTTTATATTAAAACCATCTGTGGACCCGCACCACTGTGCTTTTTTTCTTGTCTTGTGCAATATGCTGTATTTAAGTAAAGAGTGTTTTTACTCTTAGAAGGCTGTGCAAGCTGAGGCGCTGAGTGTTTCATTAAAATTGCTTACTTCCTGGATCAGTGGTCATGGTGGTATCTTAAAAAAAGTAATAAGAATCCTGTTCAATTTTGACATGAGCTGTTATTCTTTTATATGTGACTTACTGATTTACTAACAAGTCCTGTTGCCACAGTGGAGAATGGTTATTCTTTTGTGACTTAAACTTGTGCCACATTTGTTCCAGCTCATTGTGGTCTCATCCTTGGTATATTCGACTCCTTTTGCTTTGTACAGCACTGATGCTTTTACTAGCAGTCTCCTTCAATTATTAAGTGTACCGAGTGCCACACCTTTTATTCTGCACGCATAAGTACACCCTTCACTCTCTCCTTCATCTTTGTCTTTTACGTAATCCTTTTTACAGCATTTGGTCACTTTAAATTGTGCTGTCACCACCCCCCCCCCTCACACACCCACACACACAGCGTATCTTGTGTAATTCAACTACTAGGCATTTTTTCCGCATTCTTGCACTTGGTCTCTGTTATTTTGCTAACATCGCATGTCCTTGTCTGAAGTTCTTTAGTTACAAAACCCAAATTCAGGATACTGAAACATTACACTTATGTCATACTGTACAGGATTTGATAATCATCATCCTTTTTCCTGTCTCCATAGCCTCTGCTTTTTTCTGTTTATACTTTGGCAAAAATAAAGGAAATTAAAACTTAATTATCTTGAGAGTCCTAGTTTCCCAATGTGTGATGTGCTGCCTGTCCTCCCCTCTACATCAACTGTGTTTCAAAGTGATTACTAGAAAGGTATTCTACACCACCACTTTTGCTATCCAGTTTTTCTTATCTTAATGTTTGAGACCACTTCTCTCTACACAGTCTAAATAAACAGCAGGTAGTTCTGTTTCATGCTGCTCCGCATAGGTTTACCCTTCCCTAAAACTCCATCAACTGTATGATGTAGCTCTAGTACTTTGTAAGCATACACTATGTACCAGCCTAATCCATATGATATACTGCTGTAAAGCTGCAAACGCATCACTGTACACCAGGAAATGCTGTTCTAGTGTCATCTGGCCCAATAATAGTGTTATGTCTCTTATAGACATCTGTAAATTCTTAAATGCACCCAGTTCAACTTTTAATTTATACATAAAAGAAAAAGATAATATGAACATAAAATATAAGGAGTAAATCCCACCGTATTTTAGCTGCATCTCCAGAGTGGTTAAGTTTGCAGTTACTTCCTTTGTTTGGGACTTGTACAGAGGCAGCATCCCTTTTGTGAAAGAGTTATTATAGTACCAAGTTGACATTTGCCAGTTTTTCAGCACTATTTGCTTTTGTGGCAGTGGTAGTGTACTTTTGCAGTAACTTAGATTGGGAAGTGTGGGGGTGTGTGTCTTTGTGGTGTTGCTTGTGTGACTTGGATGTTCAAGACTGTCTGTTTCCTATGTCCTGAAGGTACAAGTTTACTCAACTTGTTCAACAGGTTGTTTCCAGACATGAATCCCATCTGCATGTCTCTTATGAGGACTGTAAATAATAAGGCTGTGATTTGGACTTTACTAAGCATGCCCTTGCAGTTGTACTGATGCTTACTGGGGAGCAGAAATCATTGCAGTGGCGATAGCAGCAGCTGCGGATGTGAACAAAGATGAATGTCCTGTTCACTTCAATAACAAGGTGGGATGCTATTCATCTTCAAAGAAGTTTTAAACACCGACTAATGTATCTTTACTTTGATAAGTTTATTTGCATTCCTGAGCAAGAAAGATCACATTTATGAAGCATACTCTGCTAGCAGAGATATGTGTAAATTTAACTTGGTACTCCTAAATCGAGTACTCACTTTTAAGCTGTTGGATACTGCATGTTAAATGTAATCATTTAGCATTAACAACACATATTGAACAAACTTTTTGCCCAAGTGAAGTCAGCCTGACGGAGCATTTTTAGCGAAAAGGCATTGAGAGCTGCAGTTGGCAATAACTTGAGACAGGACGCCGCATATTTCACAAAGCAGAAATTAAATAGCAAGTTGGATGTACAAAAGTGCTCATTGAGACTGCTGTTACTGAGTAGTTTACTGCACCATTTATCTTGTGTGAGAGTTTTATTCCTGCACCAACTTTTTTTTGACCGTTTTTAATCTCCCTTTTACTAGTTCTGACACAATGAGAAAAAAGACCAAAATGCAGAAGAAAAGAGAATACTGAACTTCGGTCTTTCCTTTAAACTTCTGTTTTGCATGGTGTCCGCTGCCCCCCTCCAACGCCTACCAAACTTTCAAGGCTTGGAAAATACGAAACCACGGACTAGCGTAACTTCCACTTTATTCAACGCTTTCGTAAAAAACTTCTTCAGAACCAAAAGGAATGTTACATCAAGCATTCATTTAAATACTGCACACAGTTAAAATCAATTAATCAATTACATAGTGTAAAACCATAATTAAAGAGCTCTTTACAAAAAACAAACTCTTCATTCATCATTATGCACTATAGAATAGGCATAATTGAGTACATTACAATAACAAACATTATAAAACATATGCTTCACGATCTTTTAAGAAACATTTAATATTGATGGCTTCATTTAACCCAGGAAAATGATCCGCCTGTAGTTTAATTTGCCATCTAGCCTCTCTTTGAGCCAAAAAATTCCTGTAAATTTCTTAAAAGATCGTGAAGCATATGTTTTATAATGTTTGTTATTGTAATGTACTCAATTATGCCTATTCTATAGTGCATAATGATGAATGAAGAGTTTGCTTTTTGTAAAGGGCTCTTTAATTATGTTTTTACACTATGTAATTGATTGATTTTAATTGTGTGCAGTATTTAAATGAATGCTTGATGTAACATTCCTTTTGGTTCTGAAGAAGTTTTTTACAAAAGCGTTGAATAAAGTGGAAGTTACGCTAGTCCGTGGTTTCGTATTTTCCAAGCCTTGAGCAGTTTTTTGATCTATTTTTTTGTTCAGCTGCTTTGTCGACTTTTTGATTTTTGCCTACCAAACTTTGTATATGCCAACTCTGAGATTGCCATAATTTGGTGAAGGGGGGATATTCCAACAAATGGCAGTCTTGGACTTAAAATCCAGACTTGTATACTTTTGGTCACCACATAATGGGACTCTGCATTCCATGTCCTGATTTTCAAACAGTTAGCAGTATTTCAGTGTATAGATAACACTATGGATATGATGAGGTAATTAATACTCCTCTTCCAAAAGGTGAAGGTAATATATGGTCCTATACAAAGAAGTTTAACCTTGAAAGGAATCTTGCTTGTCTGACAACCAAAGGAAGTCTGTATCAACATTTATATATCCAAAGAGATTTCTTTCCAACATGCCAAAGTTTTTATTCATCATGGCTGTTGATTGTTGCTAAATTTGAATTCCTAGAGTAGCCTGTGTTTCAGTACTACATATTGGGGAGCTCTTATATAGTCTGCGTGTAGTACTGTGGAATTCAGCTTTTTTAACTGGGCTTCATAAGTAACCACTCTTAATGTGTTAATGAGTCTAGTAGAATACTTCTGAGTATGCTTGAGTCGTACAATCTCTGTCAGAATAATTACAGAAATGCTCCCAAATTCTGTTAATCTAGTCAGGGCCAGTATTTGCATATTAGGGGCTCCTAGGCAAGTTTAAGTCTCTTGCCACCCTCCTAAACAGCATTTTATTACATGCTTCAAACTTTTAAGAGTAGTACACACAGACTTACCTGTAGCTACAGTGATGTTAAATTACAACAGGCCTATGCACTACACTATATTGACCCATCTCACTAAGTGACATTCCCAGTCACTGGCATGTAGTTAAAACAATGATGCATTAAAACAACTGTATGTACAGGACTGGACTTAGTAGGCAGTGCCTAGGGTGCCATTTTAACTGTTTCAACCCCCCAACCCATACACACACTCCAGTGCTCCCCCTACCATAAACAGTAGTTTTTTTTTTATTCCTTTTCGTCACATTTTATTTTTCTCTTCAGCTTTTTAAAGAAGCCATAACTTTCTATATGCTCTGGTGTGCATTTTAGGGGGGGGGTGGGCGCTTCTTTTTATCCAGTGATGGCTTTGAACAGAAGTTATGATTAAGGAAAGAGATTCAGTGTCGCTGTTCAACTTTAGTTTTCCTTGCATCCTTTCAACACTCCTTTCCTGACCAAAGCAGCATATAAGTCATTGGGTTATAAATGTTCTGAAATACATTTTAGAGCAATTTCCAACCTTTTAATCCAAAGTGGCCTAAAGATAAATCACGAGTAAGAAAAAAATTTCCCCTCTTCTAGGAAGACCTAAGTTGTGTCCAAGACTTAATGTTCAAAGTTGACAAAATATTAACTGAAAATAAACTAACAAGACAAATTGTTAATCTGTGAATACTGTCTGCCTCCCTAATCCCCCCAAAAGACAAGTTACTGCCTATGTATCCCTGTGGCATTATATTGGGATGAAAGCAGAAGTACAATGCACTGCCCTTACACAAACTATAGCAACCTTCTTTGTACACCTCTGAGGTCTGTGAGAAAAGTAAAAGAAACAATGACCACACTGTCCCAGCCCAAACAAAAGCTGTTCCTCCTATTTTGAGAGTGGCTTGTTTATGGGAGGAATAAAGGGTAGCAGTGTATATAAGTATCAAACGTTTGACAATTGTGTTTTATAGCTCTTTGTGGTAGTAATTGTGTTTAATATGTAGCAATTTTAGCTGTGGTAGCATTTTCACACCTTACAAGGTCGTTAAGGCCTGGAACTCCTTACCTGTATCCCTCAGGTCTGTACCCTCCCTCCCATCTTTCAAAACCACTCTAAAAGACTTCCAGGTAAAATCTGGCTCTGTTCTTGCTCAAAAACAGGATAAACTACATCCCTAAACATGAACAAGTACCTTTTCATTCCTTACTGCTATCCGATTGTCTTCCTTGACTGTTTAAGCTTTCTCTAAATATTAAATGATTGTCATACACCTTGTATCAATTCTTAAGCAAGTATTTCTAATTTTTTGTAATCATTTAAACTGCAGATTTTTTTTTTTTTTTTTGAAGATTATAAAATTATCATTTGATGCTAGAGGTAAGGTCACTAACGACTTGTTGAGAAGAAGATGTGACCTAGAATTGAACATTATGTATTTCACAGCAACAGTAGCCAGTATCAGCTTGGGTGTGTCAAAGAATGAAAAGTTTTTTGTCATGCAAGTAGTTGAAGAAGCAGTGTAAAGCTCTCCTCCCCCAAGTTTATGATTGAAAAGAATGCCATCAAATTTGTCAAATGCCTGAAAAGAATGCCATCAGCTTTGTCAAATGCCTACTGAATTGGGCTGTTGTTAAATGAGTGCCTTTTCTGTTCTGGTCATCGTCCTGTATCCTTCTGAAGCTGTGCTGGTCATTTTTTTAGAAGATCATGTTTTATTGTGTAGTCCATTTAGTTGTTGATATAAGATATCTTTCTCTAGCATTTTTTTCCAGACGTATGTTAGTAATTCAGTGAAAAATTAATAGAAAAGAAGAGGGGAAATGGTATTGAGGCAAGATGTTCTTGCTTTTCCCACATGTGTAGTTTACGATTATGTACTTTAATCTCACGTAATTTTTGTAATGTGTTTTGGGACTTGATTTGGAAAATGTACCTCTCCCCAAGTTTCCAAGATGGGTACGTCCTGAAGAAATACTTTATTTTTACAAAGTGGCTTTTTATTTTTTCATATTTTTTTTAGTGTGTGTTTAAATCGTGTCCCTTCCTTCTCTTTTTTTTTTTTTTTTTTTTTTTTAAGATCAGAGTATCTTTTAAAAAACTTGTAGAAAGTGCATATTCTTTAGCTTTTTCAGTCATTTCTGTGTGCTCAGTTGTAAGTTTTTCATAATCTGTGGATTCGGTTCCAGGATTAAGAGGTAGGGAAGGCATATATTTTGGGCAGGATTCTTAGACTTGGCAGTCAAGTCTGGATTGACAGAGAATGTATAGAAAAAGTTGTGACTCCCAAACACTGGCTCAGTAGAGGACGTACACACTGGGAGGATGACAAGTACACACACAGTAAAGTGCAATTTCCCCTTAAGAGCACACAGCCCAAAATCACAGGAAATATTTAAAGCAACATTGCAGGACAGTCTGAAATAAATACAGAAAACATCTACACTTATATTTACTGAATCTGAAAGAAATTACTGTACCCTAGTTAACTAACTTACAGCAAGACAAGACAGATGTGATGAGCGGATATTTCCAGATGATGATGCCAGGTCAGAGACTAAATACAAAATGCACAGCCACTCTTTGAAAGTTCTTAAATTAATATCAAATATTGCTGCTGGGATATTTGCATGTTATCACTTTTTGTCACCTGACTTCAGTTCCCAGGCTCAAAAACAACCATTGCTAGAAACTGCTAGCATTTAGCATCTCCCTGTGAAAATACATAGCCTTCAGATGATTGCAACTTCTGGAAGGCATGAAACAATAAAACACTTATAGTACAATGTCCAAAAGCAAAAAAACAGAGAGAGGCAACCACCGGGCTTCCAATAATCCAGTCTCGTTGTAAAAATATAAGTCTTTTATTTCGTGCACTAGGTAAGCGCTTTCACTGACTGCGATGGTTGTGCTGTGGTAGCGTTGTCGCCTCACATTAAGATGTTGTCTGTTCGATTATCAGCTAGAGCGTCTTCTTAGTGGAGACATGCGTGAAAGGGCGTACCTTCGTTGAAGGTTGTGCGTCAGGGCCGGCAACTCGGCATGTAAAAATCTACTGCCAATCATTAGCGGACCGGAGTTCCGCTGTGGCAACCCCTAACCAGGAAAAGCCGAAAGACACAACAACAAAAAAGGTAAGCGTTTTCACTAACTGCTTCATCAGACCTTATAGTACATTGTAGAAGGTTCCCTGGTTTTAGACATCCTGTCTCCTTGCTCCATTGAAACTAACTTTTATGGCACAGTTATAACACAATTTAATTTTAACCATTTTTCTGAAGTTTTGTAAGTTAATCTCCTGTGTTCCAATTTCCAGTATTTATATACATTCACACAATTACAATAGTGTATAAACATTTCTGTTCTTTTTCAATAGGGTACACTTTGGATATATCTTTAAGCTCGGTGCTTTATACACTTCTGTACCAGTAGTTTGATACACACACAACATACCATTCTAATACATTTATAACACAGGCATATGAATCATGTTGATATTCACAAATGACATATAACTATTTACAAAATTCCAGTCAGCTGTGCTGGCATTATCAATCTCTGTCACACTTCTCAATAAATCATATTAATATTCACAAATGACATTATTTACAAAATTTCAGCAAGCTGGGCTGGCAATATTTCCTTTCATGACAAAAGTGTGCATATGATTTGTTGGCAGTGGAATGCCAGTCCTACCTTTGAGATATGCTTTTCTTTTTCTTTAACAACCATCCGGCCAGTTGATGTTACTCTGCCCTTTCAATCCTTACCAGGCAAGAGCTGATCTTTGTGCAGCCATCCTCTAGGCAGGTATCAGGGCATTCTTGTTTTGCCTTATGGGCCTACAAATGCCACAGACGTGCCCAGGGAAGGAGTCTGTATTTGGTGAGACATGGAGCCATAACTTGCTTCAGAAAGAGCCATAGTCCCTCAGACACCCCTGGCTTCTTACCTTCGGTTGGGTAGCTCCACTTGAGAGTCCTTATTGGGAGATGCACCCCTTGACATCTGTCTAGAAGATGCAAGCAAGAAGTGCCTCTTTTGTCCTGTTCCTCAGTGGCTTCCTAATTAACCAACTACTTGAACCCAGATTTGCAGGATTTAGTCACGGCTCTTTCTGCCTTAGTCACATAGGTGTAAGATACCTTGCAGAAAGCATGTCTGTGGCCTGAGGAGTGTAATAAAGATGGTAGCAGTAGTAATACAATTCGGAGACTGTTATGCCAAATGCCAAGGCTTTTAAGTGACATGGTGCTGTATCAGCACTCCAGAAGTCTACTCTGTTATATGCCCTCACTCATGTAACAAGATGGGCTACTGTGGGCACTAGTGGTGCAGTGCAAGTACACAGTGTACCCTGAGCACACATTGGTCTACCCATAGATGGCAAGAAGAACCAAATAATGCTAAGTAGAGTAAATTGACATATTTATATGTAGATGTGTATACACTGACATTGTAGATATAAAGCCCTGCATTATAGACTAGTAGTTCCATAACCTACTGCCAATGCGCAAAAGGCATGCTTACTCCTGAATAGCTTTTGTGGGTGGAGTTTACTATAGTGTAGTTCATTGGGGCTGTGGAGTTAAACAAGGCTCTGAAATCGTTTGAGTGCAGGTTCTTAATGAGATGCATGTGGGGACTGGAATGCTGCACTGGGTAATGAGCAATGTGCAGGGTAGTGTACATCACATCATAGTTACTGCAGCCTAAACGTAGTAAAGTGTCACCTGGGAAGACTGAAACTGATGGCAACAGATCAGGAAAAACATCCTGAGTGTTGATCACACCAGTACTCTGTCACCAGGAGCAGAGGGAGAAGGAAGTAGCGGGAACAGAGTACTGTTTTGTATCTCCATGTGTGATGGGAGTCCAGCAGTGTGGGATAGTTCTTACATTCTGCAGTACCTTGGACAGATTACAGCTTTATTAGCATGTCCAGTTCTGAAGTCCATACAAGGAAAAGGACATCAGACTGCTGGAAGGAATTTAGTGGAAAGCTACCGTTCTGCAGAATGAAAGAGAAGGAATTTGACCAGAATTTAGAAGAGTTAGAGCTCTTTCATTCAAGACCAGAGGAGTTGAGTAGGTATGATATTGGTGCAGGCGATCATGTCAGGAAGATGTGAAAGTGCCCTTTTGAGGAGGGTGGACTACAGTGTTTGAAGGGGGTGTAAGCAGCAGATGATCAGGGCTAAGTTTTATGTGAATCTTCAAAAGACATTTTTCACATAGAGGGCTTTATACCCATGGAATGGACTACAGGAATGGGTGTTGGAGAATTAATCTACTGAGGCATTTAGGAAGGAATGGATGAGATGAAAAAATTGTAAGGGAGAGAGTATAGATGGAGGGGGATAGAACATTAACCTCTTTTAAAAAGGAAGGCTTTTTATATCTTTCTGTCTAAATTAAAACTGATTTATGATCACTTTATAAGTAAAGTGATCTCATAAATGAGTGAAACCATGGATTGTGAACAGTATTTGCAACGTAAAAGAAAAAAAAAAGTGTTTTTGCAGGGTGCAAGCACCCCTGTACTCCTATACTCCTGTTACTTAATATAACCACTCCAAGTTTGCCCCAACATGGGAAACTGGGAAATCCGTGGTATACTGAGAATTCAACATTACCAAAACAAGCTGGCTGGTGACTTGGTTATGGTCAAACAAATATGTCCACCACTAGTGTTTCAAAGACCAGCCTTTCTCTCAGAGAAGCCTCGTGTCCCCCTCTACCATCAAATGTATTATAAGATAAAAAAAAAAAGTTGAGTTGAAAGATCATTCCTGTGTACTAACCATCCCTGCTCTGTAAGCATCTGTGTATAGCTTTCCCGATAAAGGTTTGAATGTGTCTAGTTATGCATGCCCCCCCCCCCACACACACACATATATACATACATACACTGTGTGTGTGTGTGTGTGTGTGTGTGTGCCTCTGTATGAGAAAGAGACCAGTCAAAAGTAGCATGTCATCATACCCCAAACTATGCAATTGTTTGATTTAAATTTGTCCTCACTACACAGTTTTTATACATAGAGCAGCCTGTTTCCCCTCTCACACTGGCTCATGACCTGTCACTGCATCTCAGGGTGTCATCCTGTGCAGGGTGGCAAGACATGTCCACTTAACTTAGAATGGTCATTGTTCTGCTGTAGTAGAGGATGTACATCTTGCTATGTTGTGTTGCCCTGTAAATGTCCGCATACCATGTCCAGATATTTGGTGCACTTAATTTGTGAAGGGCACATTGCTTAGGGAGACCTTGCTGTTTGTTTTCCCTTTGTGATCCTTAATCAAGATAATGCAAGAACTGTCTGACTTGCTGTGTCCAGTTATGTCTGTCTCTCCTTTGTGTGGGCACTATATGTATTCTAGTAATTGTGGATGCCCTGATTGCATTTTAATTGGTCATTATGTTTGTCTCCCATTTCCTGGGCATGTCTTGTGTTGTAGTAATGGAAGACGCATTAGCTGCCTTGCTGTGTTTCCTGCCTTGAATCCTCCCTCCCCCACCAGTGCAGATTCACTCATTTGCTTGAGCACCCCAATACATTATACATTTTCCTCAGTGGTGTGCTAAGCAAGTATTGATGACTACATGATTCTGTTTTCAAGTCACATGACTGAAAGTTCAAACTGGTGTAAATCCACCTGCCTCTTGTTTTTTTAAAGGGAACATTTTTAGCCATTTCAGGAGGTGTTAGGTGATAGACTTTGGTCCTGATCCATTTATGCTTCTCCAGCTGGTAATTCTGAGCTAGTAACTTGCCAAAACGTTAACAGAGTAATTCATGGGTAGGCACACATTCCACCACTAAAAAAAAAATCAGTTTACCTTATGAATATAATAGTATTACGGTGGTGGTGGTTCAACTGGGGGACCTGCATCTAACATCCTACGTTCTTGAACCCCCACTCCTGTTAGATCATTATCCCTCTCCACTTTGTTTTATAACTTTACTGCTAGGATCATATGCATTGCACAAGCAGAAAGTATCCCTTCAAATCAAGTAATCCTAAATTACATTGTTCTACAGAGAGAATAAATGTATTCCAATTTATGGTTGCTTCTTTCTCTCTCAAAAATTCCTTCAACTGTTAATTATTTATTATCCACAACGTTTCTTCTGGTTAATAGAAACATGCCTGATGTGTGTAAAATACTAAAAGGACTAAAACATTTCACTGTTTTTATCTTAATATCCATAATCGGGAGCATTCTTTTACTTTTTATTATCTTTGGCGGTGGTGGTGCTGCGGTAGCGTTGTCGCCTCTTAGCAAGACGTTGTCCCGTTTGATTCTCAGCTAGAGCGTCTTCTGTGTGGAGGCATATATGAATGGGGCGTGCCTTCGTTGAAGGTTGTGCGTCAGGGCTGGTAACACGGTATGTAAAAATCCACTACCAATCATTAGCGGACCGGAATTCCTCTGTGGTGACCCCTAACCAGGAAAAGCCGAAAGACAAAAACAATTATCTTTTGTTTAGCTCTTCCTATATATCCATAGTTGCAGTAAGAGAATCTTTAAGCCATACACATAAATACTTTGTACCCATAAATATTGGTACTGCAGAAGCAATTTATGTGTTGATATATAATTTACAGCTATAGCCTCTGTTTTGTCATAATTGTATATCTCAAAAAGATGTGAAATTGTCTCAAAAACTTACACAACACAAAGATGTCCTTTTCTGGTTTATCAAGAAAAAGTGATGTCATCTGGAAATAACTCGTCTTGATTACCATATTTGAGTCCATTATTTTCTTCACCAGTGCCGCCTCTAAATACAAAGCAAATAACAGAAAAAGAGGACACTCCTGCCTGGTTCCTCTCTTCGAACTCAGATTGCTGGAGGGGGGGGACTCTTCTACCCTTAATTCTTGCCTCTGTCCCTTTTTATATCCTCTTAATTGACCCTATTATGTCATTGGGGAACACCAATGCTATTACTGCTGCATTTATAAAATCCCAGTAGTCGGTTGAATGCTTTCTCTGCATCAAGACCCACCAATAATAGCAGTGTTCTTATATTCTGTTTTTCTGTGGATCATTATTCTGTTAGTGTTGTCAAAGTTTGCTTCGCCTCC
Source organism: Protopterus annectens (assembly GCF_019279795.1). Lineage (NCBI taxonomy): Eukaryota > Metazoa > Chordata > Ceratodontiformes > Protopteridae > Protopterus > Protopterus annectens. The sequence goes on from NC_056741.1 coordinate 1,901,086,578, forward strand.
ACAACACCATATTGATCCAAATCTACCAATTTTTGGCAACACCTTTCCCATTCTCTTAACTAGTATAAAAAGAAACACTTAAAGCTAGATCTGAAGGGCATTTACTCACTTTGGGTAATACAGCTAGCACAGCTTCCTTCCATGATGCTAGTACCCCCTAACCCCTTTAAAAATACTGTTTAAACAAAACTTTTCAGATGTCTGTCATTTTCCTCCTTCAAAACCTCCACAAGGATACCATCTGTTTCTTTATTTAAATAAAAATAGCAATGTATAATCAATCTTTTCTTCTTGTTGCTATTAACTGTTGAGCCTCACCTTCGTCTAACCTTGGCATAATTGACTTGTCTTTTGTAAATATTTCTGCTTGCATCTGTGTTGATTTAGACATTCCTCTGCTTTACACAGATTTTCATAATATTTCCGAAATGTCTGTAATACCAAAGGATCTGTAGTTATTTTTCTTGTCCTAGGCTCCCTAGGTGATGACTTTTTCTACTCTTTGCATAAGGTGTACTACAAGTTTTCATGCTCCGGAGATGATGTAAAAAATAAGTTGCTTAAGAGTAACCTTTCTAAAATCATACCCGTTATCCCTTTAGCACTCTGCTGTTGCTTCTCTTCATGTTTTGTGACATTCCCCTTATTCTGCAATACTTTAATATTTGCCAAACCCTCTAAATAATTCATATTACTTTTTCCCCATATGTCTTGTTTCTTCCATACTTTAAAACTTCATTTTTATTTTCTCCCATTCGCAAACTATCCTTTCTGAAGGCATTTGTCATCCCATATAATTCTTGAATCCTTTCCATTACCCAGTCGTTACATTCATCTTTTTTAACAACTAAGCAGGAAAGCACCAGTGCTTCGTTTTTCATTATTACTTTTATCTGTTATCTTATTTTTTATTGGTGCATGATCTGAAATAGTTATTAGCTGTCTGTCCAGATCATTTGATTAAATATACATTCTCCTATGTAATGTAATTTTGATGCAGTCTGCCTAGCAATTGTACCTTGTGGAATAATATGTAAATCTGTCAGAGTTTCTACTACTGAATTCCTATCTTCCAAATCTCTCTCTATATATATATATATATATATATATATATATATATATGTCAGGTCTGGTCCATACCCATAAATAATATTCCCTGTTGAAAATGTGTCATTTTCCCCAAAATTCTGTTAAACCCCATAATAAAAGTTTTAGGTGGAATATAAATGCATGTTATTGTAATCCTCCTAATAACCCCTTACTACCACAAAGGTATAATTATTTTCTTATTTCATCTTCTGTCACTGTTGGAGCTCCTTCAGCAGTCAGTATTATCATTTCTTCCCCTTTCCTTTGTCCCTGACGTTCTACTGAATGTCTACTCTGAAATCCTTTCTCTGTCAAATTCACATGCTTATGCTTATTTATATCCAGATGTATCTATTGTAACATTGCTATTTACATCATATATTTCTCAATATATTTTAAATATTTTTTGCATTTTGTCTGTACCAGTAAGACCATTTACGTTCTGTAATAATATTGATAAAGTAGCCATTAAGGTAGGATGCTGCTATTTCTATTTATTCTACATGACATTTCTTTTGAATGGGTATTTTCAACTTTTAGCTTACATGTGCACACTAACGTTTGGCAGGGTGATCACTGCTGTAGTTGCTTCTTCTGGTCCCCATTTGAAACTGTCACCTTTTTAAAGACTTTTTGCTTCAGTGAAAACACTCAAAAAGCTAGATGTATTTTCTAATCCCATTCCTCTTTAACTTGCAACAAATGCACAAAACTTCACTTTTTGAAAAGGTAAATAATTTATCCCTTGAGATAGACGCAGATCCCCAAATTGAAAGATGCATACAAAGGTATTACCTTTTCTAAAAGTAAGGCTGCCCTTGTTGAAGTACATATTAGAAACTGTGTTCATACTTAAGACAAGAACAGATAGCACTCAGTTTATCTATGTTCTGTGCTCAGATGTGAAAAAAATTTTGGATGGTTTCAGTAAACATGTACTTTAGCCCAAAGAAAAAGTGCACTGGTTGTTTTTAAGTAAATTAACTAAATTATAAACTGTTAGCATATTAAATGCATTAAAGTATTAAGGCTACAAGGGTGGCATCTACTTGAATAACTTATCCACTTCCCAGTTTCAAACTTCATTTATTTTTCACTAAACTGCTTGCCAATGTACATTTAAATGTTAGACTGTACCGTGTGCAATTTAATCGGTACAGAGTTTTCAAACCTGTAATTATTTATCGCTTACACCTCCAGACTGTTTATCTCCAAGTAAAAGAAGTTGGTAATGAGGAAAAACTGCTAATAACTTTGTAGTTGCATGAAAGAATCCTTGTAGGTTTCACTTGGAACACAATGTTCTGACCTTGTTGTCTATCTGGATTTTTCTTTAGGGTGATTTGTCTCTTCCAACATACTGAGGATGTGGTTAGATGAATTAATATATGAGTCTCTGAATTACTAGTAGGTGTGCATAAATGACCTGTATGAGTGCATGCATTATGCAGTGGCCTGAAAAAAAAAATTGCGTGTAGGACTGGATTTCTGCAAACTGGCTGCTGACTGCCAGCTTAGGCAGTGGCTCTATCACAGTCCAGAATATAAAGTGGTAATGAAAAATGAAGGATTTCTACTTCTCTATGTAATTATCCAAAATTTGTGCTTTTAATTGTTTATTCATTTTAGTTAAGTTCCTTAATTCCTCTATCCCTGGTGTCCCAACTTGCATAATTTTTCAAGCATGCACTTGACCTACTTTTATCCTTAATTCATTTGACTTACCGTAATATACATTGCACATATCGCAGTCGTTATGAAATTTGACAGTATTTCCTTCCCTTTCTATATTCGCATTATTTATTCCATTTCCTTTCCAGACAGATCTCCTTTCCTTCCCTTTCATATTTGCATTATTTATTCTATTTCCTTTTCAGGTAGATCTCCTTATTATTCTCTCATACATTCCTTTGGAAGCATTATAAATTATCTAATTTATAACTGAATGCTTGAATCCCTAAACCATTCTTGCATGTCCATAATGCTCCAAGTTATGCTGCCAGCACACGCATGTATGTAACAAGTCACCCCATCAAGTGACTCTCTTAATATTACCAGTATTCCAAATATTTCAAATTTGGGTTAGTATTCGCTGTAAATGTTTGTTTGTTTATATATATATATATATATATATATATATATATATATATATATATATATAATATATATATATAATATATTTATTTATTTCATATGGATTGCTGCCACTTTAGTTGAAAGTGCCATCATAGGATTGATAAGTTTAAAACTTTCATTGAAATAGGATGACAAACCCCTCCCCAACTAATTTAAATATTTAACTTTATGATCCTACAACCATGGGGAATGGTAAATGCATTGCAAGTAACAACTCTGCTGCAACAAAAAATAGTTAGAGTTAACTAAGAAAACAAATGCAAAAATTTCAGAAAAACTAAACAAAAAAAGTAAAAAGTCAAACTTAACCAGAAAACATGGTGCAGAATTTTTTTCTTGCTACTTTGAATTTTTTGTTCAGTAAAAGAGACTTTCTGTGTTGTTTATCGTTGTCCTCAGTGAAACGATTTGCTCAAATTCCATGTGTATTGGGTGTGTATATAAATACATGCGTGGGTATATATTGTGCTTAAATGTGTGCATACATGTGCATATGAACATATGTACAGAAAATAAAATGTGTGTGCTTGCATAGGTATATGTATTTATATAAAATGCTTATATATTTTTCACCTTGTGCACAGTACTTACTTTTAATATTTTAAATATTGCATTGTTGTAATGTTCTAATTAGTGTTTATTAGTTTGCTGAAATGTCTAAAAATATTTTCTGTAAGAAGAACTTTTGAAATGTAATGTGCTTACCTGGCAGTAATGTTAAAAATAAAGTGACTCTATAGGGCAGTAAGCAGGTAAATGCCCCAGTAGTTGTCATAAATGAGTAAGATATCCCCTGATGGCATTACATTTGTTAGTAGTCCTATCTAGCTGCTGTTAAGAATGAAATGTGTCACTTAAAGGAAAACTCCATCTTAGAACTAAAAAAAATATTTTTTTTCACTCTAGCCCTGTTTTTTGCATTATTTTAACCTCTCAAAATCACTTTAACTGCTTCTTGTAGAATTTAAATATGTTTCTGCAAAGTGGCCATCAGTGGGGTTTGACATATCAATGTGATCTTAATTTTCTTCAAGCCTTTCTCTTTCCCATAATCAGTTTCAAGTCTGCTTTATTCAAGTCTTGCTAGACATAAGGAAGTAGTGGTGTATCCCCATGGCATTGACATAGTGGGATAAGTGTCAGTCGCTGTCATCTTATATACCCTCTGTAAAAGGACTGCTGCTTTTATTTCTTGAATGGCTCTCATTTGTGTGTGTCTCAGTGCTTGTCTTACAGTATACTAAGTCATTATACAGCTGCACCCAAAACAGTTGCTAAATCGCAGGCCTTTGTTCAAAGTATCTTTTTATAGTCCAAGATGAATTGATAGCCCTTCCCCCTATACTTTTTGGTAAATGTGCTGTTACCTTACAAGAATTACAAAAAAAAAAATTCAGATTTTTCTCAACATGTTAGACATCTTTGATACTGCATTCAAGTCATCTTAAAATGTATAGTATAAACAACAAAGTTTAAAGTTAAGCATTTCAACACTGTGATGCTGCTTATGTAAATTTGTCAAAATAGGTGACAGCTGCATTTGAAACATTGACTGATTTAATTGCTCCGTGTTGCCCTGAAAGGCACAGCTACAATAGAAGCAGCTGTGAATCCGTGTAAGTTATCAACCTCTCTGCAATAAAGACAGTGGAAGACAAGTTCACACCTCTCTGTCTTGTTTACAGCAGCCTGAGCTCCTGACTGCACATTTCTGTTTGTGTCTGTGGTTTGTCAGGCAGGTGTAGATAAATTCCTGTGCAACTCATGTGAAAAGTTAAACTTAAAAAAAGTGAGTGGTATTTCCCTTCTTTTGGTACCAAAATGAGGAAATGAAAGTTTTGTGAAGTACAAGCAGGTTTCAGGTACCTGCACAGAACTGAAATCGTATTGTAGAGAGAAAAGCAAACTAAGAGTTGAGTTAAAACTGTAGGAGAAGGTAGAGTTTTCCTTTTAAAGGAGAACTCCACCCAGAAGTCAAGCTTTTCTTTCCAAAAAGTGGTTTCCCTTCCCTGTAACCCAACACTAAACAATTCATATACAGAAAAACATCATTTAATAATTGTTTGCCTTTGTTTTCTGCTTTTGGTTCATCAGTTGCATCACAAAGGCTACTATAGTGACAGAGTAATTAGGTTAGGTCGCTTATCCCACTACAGAGCCATTAAGAAAACAATCTCATTTAAATGCGCCATGTCAGTTACAGATCACCAGGTTACACTGTGTATATGAGGTGTGATGCTGGAGTCTAAAGAAAGGCAGGGCTTTCGAGCTTAGTTTTCGGATGCAAATGCCACTCCCTGTAATAAAACTCTTTGCCATAAAGAAAGAAAGCGGATATGTTCATCTGACTCTCCTTACTTTGTCAGTATTTCATTTTGCATTTATTCTACTGTATAATTTCTGTAAGTGTATGTTTCGTCTGGAGTTAGGGAAAGAAGATTATCAAAGACTTTAGTTCTAGCTTCTTTTTTCGGCTTTTCCCAGTTAGGGGTCACCACAGCAGATCACCTGTCTGCTCATGATTGGCAGTGGAGTTTTACAGGCCGGCCCGGCACCCAACCTTCCACAGAAGGTACGCACTCATGCCTAGGGCTACTTTAGAGTGTCCAGTCCACCTACAGCATGTCTTTGGGATGTGGGAGGAAACCGGAGCACCAGGAAGAAACCCACGTGACCACAGGGAGGACATGCAGACTCCACACACAAGGCTTTCCAGCCGAGGATCGAACCGGAGAACCTCTTGCTGTGAGGTGGCAACGCTAACCGCTGCACCACCGCGGCCTCCCAAAGACTTTAATTCTAGCTACAGTATTTGAAACTGTAAATGCAACACAAACCATCTCAGTCCAGGTAACGCCTATTAATCACAGGGGTCATATTTCTCGCACATGAACACTAAATTACAGTTGTTACTTTGAAAACAATTTAACTCGGCTACAATTTCAAGCTTGTCATTCAAACATTCCTTAAAATGCTGCGACCGAGATGGTCACTAATGAAAAAGCAAAGTTATTAAAAAGGTGGATTGATGCTGACAGTGAAAAGTACAGTCACAGCACTTTTGTAAACTGATGAAAGACAAAAAAATCACAGTAAATGATCCCCTCATCATAAGGATTTCTTTCTGTCCTTCTAACATGACATCAAGAAGGCAAAGCCATTGACTGTAAAACAGTGTCATGTTAGCCGTGGCAGCCTACTTCAGACCATTTTGGGGCATAAATTAGAAAATAGCTGTATAACAAATTAGAAAACACCATTTACTTCGATAGAGAAGCATTAGCAGTGCAGAAAAGTTCAAGATTTGCTAAAAAAAACATGTTTTTCAGTTTTTGGGCATATATCTCTCTTAGCAGTAGCAGACAGTATATTTTATGCAGAATATTAACATTTGCTACATTTTCGGTGCAACCGAGTTCCATTTTGCTAATACCATATCACAGAAATGTTCTCCCATATTGGTCCATAAAGTAGTGACGCAAGTGTATACTAGCAACACTGTAGTTGTGTGAATATCTAGTTTAAAGTAATCTTCAGTGACATTTAAAGTTAACAATCTTAATTAGCGTATGTTTGATTGGGTCACTTTTCACTGAAGTACAATCCTGTGAGTATGTCAATCACATGGTCTTAAACTTGTATATTTTTTCACACCAATATTATACCCCCCCCCGACCCCTCAGTGTGGAGGCTTTTATACCCTGCACTCCTTTGCCAAATATAACCAATTCCAGGGATGCACAACCATAGGATAAGGTATAATTGTAGGTTTGAGTCTGTTCAGTGGAATAGTCTCGTAGACATTTAGTTAGCTGAAAACAGGAAACACTTGCATTAATTCTTTGTTTTTATGCTCATCATCCATTACTGAAACTTTAACTTGATACCAGTTCACTAACCTGTTGGAGTTACTGTCTTTCGGTTAGTAGTAACAGTTTTTATATATATATATATATATATATGTATATATATATATATGTATATATGTGTGTGTGTGTATCTGATATGACTGGCCACCAAGCATTCCCAGAGAACTAAGTTTTATAAATGCTTCCGATTAATACAATCTCTTAAGTCACAGCAGATGAGCCAGTGGAGTCAACAGTGTGTCGTAAAAACTGAAATAAATTTAATCTCATACCTTGGCTGAGTGGGTGGAAATACAAGCACAATGGTCTTTATTTATTTTTATTTTAATTAAAACTTGCACTAGACAGCTTATCATTGCAGAAGCTTTTTTTGCATGGTTTAAATTTTCTTCAGATTAAATCCTGCAGCTAAAACATAGATGTTACTTCCATGGTCTCAGCAGTGCCTGCTGCTAATTTCTGCTTACTGTAAGAGTAGTTGTTAGTTACAGAAATACCCAGAATCTTTTCCATCTGGATAACATAACAGCTAATGAAGCTATTATTTAAATGTTAAAAAAAAAAATAAAAAAGTCTTAAAACTTTATTGATGGGCTCAGTTACAGTAATTTCCAAAAGTCATGAAACCCAGATAGTGTTCCAAAACAACAAGCCTTTATTCGTCACAGACAAGAAAATCCTGCATTACGGAAAAAAAAAAAAATCAAAAATACTTTACAATGTTAAACATATCAGCTTTTATACACTTAGAAGTAGTTATGGAAAATATTTGTATTGTTTAATTTTAAACCAGCCAAACAATATACACAGGGCTGTAAAAGTGCATTTACGAACAGCAAGTACCCACTCCTCCCCACACTACTACTTGCTAGATCAAACTAAATCCTTGTTATGAAAATGCTACTTAATCTATTTACATCCCACATTTCAAACTCTGGTATTAAGAAAAGCATAACGTACATATAAAAAGGCCTGACTTTTAACTAAAATCACTTTCAGCTAACTAATGCAATAAAGCCTTCATCAGGTCTGTGACAAGAACTAAAATCTTATACATAGGTAGACAAGTAAAAAGCGCTAACTAGGTACATACAAGAAAAATCACACAGCTATCTAAACATAAATATCTAATGAAACCACTATAAATATACACATATATGTACGTATGTATATATTTATATCTGTATGATATCTAATAAATGTACATCCATATGTGTTAGTGTGCATAAAAACTAAGTTATTTACAGCTCAGAAAAAATGTCAGTACTTTGCAGTTGAGAGAAAAAGAAATAAAATGCACCTGCCATAACAGTTTACAGCCCCCAAAAATGTTTATACAATGAAAACCAGTAAAAAAAACACACAAACATACATAAAATAGTGGATGAAGTAAACTAGTAACGTAAAAAATATGCAGGTGTGTGCATGAGCGTGCACCAGTATACTGAATGGGGGAATTATAGCAAAACTTTATGGTAATAGCAGCATGAAAAAGTGTGTATTTTGAATCTACAATTTAAATCTCTGGTGTGATGCAAGAGTGTACTAAATCTAATCAAATCAGAATTGAGGTTAAAGTAACTAAACATATATAGATTTACACACATTCTACACATAATTTTTATTATTTTTAGTATGTTTGGTACCTTTAGTATATAAAAATATTTCCTCAAAAATTCCCTAAAAAGCCTTTACAGATTGTGTGGCAGCTTAAGTAAATTCAACACACTCTAATAGAGCAATAGTAGTTTGGTCCTGGTTTTCCAAATGCATTTAATTTCAGCTACCAGCATAATTTTTTTCTCCAAAACACTATTGATGTCCCCTTTGAGCTCATCCATCTTCACACAGTCCAGAATAATATATTTAAAATCGGAATTTCTGAGGTGTTGTAATAAGTGTTTGGATTTGGCATTTACGTCTGATGTCAGAAAGATGATCTGAAATCCTCCATTTCAGTTTATTCATAGTCTTATCCACAAAATACAGGGCGGTCATTACACTTGGCCCTGTATATACCCTTTTTCAGTGTTGGTTACTACCTGCTGAAGATTTCATCATCTTTTTATGATAGAGGCACTTAAATGAGTTGCACTCCATCAAGTACTCACAGAAAGGTAGCCCACAGATTTTAGTGCTCATGCAGTCCTGCTGTTCCTTAATTTTCTTTTCCACATAGCTACTTATGCTTCTGCTCTTTTTATATACAAAAGTAGGGTCTTCTGCTAAAACCCTACAAGCTGCTGATTCAGACATCTCATTTCGTTGATTATTTAGATCTCTGACCTGAACCTGCTTCAACAGTTGCATTATGCAACTCCTATTCATGCCATACATTTGGTGTTGGAATACTCCAGTCAGCATTTGGAAGGTTTACTTCTGCCTTTACAGTTATTTGGACAGTGATTTAGACAGTGATTTAGTTTAGGACACGCAATGGTAGCTCTGTCTCTCTCTCAGGTGTGGGCAGTGTCTGCTTGATTGACATCCCGATGGGAAGTGTTTGGCCTGTTTTTAATTCTGTACTTTTTGAACATTAAAACGTTTGAGAAGGTTGAAGTGTACAAACTGAAAATGTAATGGACATTATTGATTTAATGTCATTGAAAGAAAGTCGCACACATCCAGCAAGGGGGCTGCTCCCCCCTGCATCCCATGCTTTACACAGGTTGAAGTTACTTGCAGACCTTGTGGGGAGTGTGGGAGCGTAGCCCCCCTCCCATGGTCATTGCACTGTATTTTTTGTGTTTTTAATTTCATCATCTTCAGAACTTAATTTGTAGAAACATTTATCTCTTGAAAAATAGTTCTGATATTGTAAGGTCAGCCATCACACCAGGGGTGGAGCTTGCTACTGAGCATCCTGGTGTGTCTTAATATATCAGGTAAACACTTGCACCACACCACACTCATCACATAGTCCCTCAAAACCTACACCACCAAATCACACACACACAAGTACAAAACACATGCCTACATTCGCGGAGGCTCTCAATAAAAATCTGTCCAAACAACCGAGACCTCCAAAGCAGAAATGCAAGCAACCTCCACCCCCCAACACAACCCAAATGACACACAGCCCACAAACTTAGTGTGCCACTCAACTACAGCCCATAAGGCATAACATACCCAACACACTAGTCATAGCTGACTCTATAGTCAGTCACACTGATGTTCCACTCACCAGGCTAAACAAGGAGAAAGTTACTGTCAGCTGCCTGTCGGGTGCCAGGATCCGCCACATAACACACACACTCATGTCACTCCACAACAAGTACAAATATGACTCTATCATTGTCCATGTTGGTGTGAATGACCTGAGACATACCTCCCTGGACTACATGAAAAGAGACATGGAGGAGCTCTCCAATCTTGTAGCCCAAGCAGGTATGACCCTAGCTCTGAGTAGCATCCAGCCATCACCCAGAATGATACCACAGTACAAGGACAAAGTGATTGACTTCAACAATTGGCTAAGCTTCTGGTGTCATTCTAAGGGAATCCAGTATCTGTCTGCCTGGGATGACATGATCGATAGACCACGATGCTTTGTCAGAGATGGCCTGCACCTGTCGCTCTTGAGATTCCCGATACTGGCAAAGGCTCTTGCAACCCCTATAGTGCCTTTTCTAGGCAAGGTTCAAATGACAAATTCACCACTGTAACAGGTACAAGCGACCAAAATCTGAGGGTAATGCTACTCAGTGCTTTAAGTCTAAACCTCAAAATGCACTCACTCAAGGCACTCCTTAAAATGGAGAACATCGACATCTGTGCAGTGACAGAGACCTGGTTCAAAGCTCCAAAGAGCACCCCTGCATTACCAGGCTATAATTCATACTACACCTTTCAGCCACCTAACCCAGACCGAAACATTAAAGGTGGAGGCATGTCCCTATTCATTAAGGATATCCACACCTCCAAGCATAGTTGCTCAGCATAATGCATCCGAGATTATCCAAGTTCAACTAACTCTGGGCAAGACCGCAGTCCAGATTTGTAGCTTGCTGCAGACCCCCCCCCCCAGGATTCCCACTCCTCTTTTCTTGATACACTGGAAAATATTAGGGTACAACCCAACACGCTAATGATAGGTGTTTTCAACTACCCCACCATTAACTGGGAAAACTACTCATGTACCAAAACTTTTGCTCAACGTTTTCTGGAATTCATCATTTCCAATGCCTTGGATCCAACTTATCCACTCCCCCACCAGGGCAGCAGTATCCTAGACCTGGTCATCACCAACATGGGCGACAGGTGTTCCACACCAGTGGTCAATTCCTCATTGGTCAGATCCAACCACAAGCTAATCACCCTAGACATCCACATCCCGCCACCACGTCCCATTAGGGAAACAACCGTAAAAAATTTCTCCAAAGCCAACTTCACGCTTCTTAAGACAGACGTGGCAAACTTCATGACACCCATGCAGATGGACAGTAGAGGTACGACTGCTGAATCCTACACAAATGCACTTACACGAGTGCATGGATCGTGCTATCCCTAACAGAACCAAGATGCTATCCTCCAAAAAAAGGAAGCCAATCTGGTGGTCTTTTGACATAAACAAACTGTACAACAGAAGAAAGAAACTGTTGCAAAAAAGAATAAAATCCCATGATTGGAGGAACTCCCTGGTCAGCCTCAGTAAGAAGCTGAGATCCCTCAAAATCTTCCAAAGCTAGTTACGAAAACAAGATCGCCACTGATTCTAAAGACCACCACAAAGCATTCTATAGCTATGTCAAGAATTTCAACGGCAACAATCAGATCTGCTCTGAGTTACAGTACAATGGCACTAAATATACCGAACCAACTGATATTGCCAACATCCTGGCAGATAGGTTCAGTGCTAACTTTATACCGGAAGAATGCAAAGTTCCTGTAATCACAGCTGCACAGATAAAAACCTCACTCTCCAAAGTCAAGAACACAGCATCCATGGGACCTGACAATATCCCAGGCTGCCTTCTACACGAACTACAAAATGAACTGGCACCCCACTAAGTACCATGTTCAGTCATAGCCTCACCTCAGGCTTTGTGCCCATTGAGTGGCGCACCATGACGGTTATCCCACTCCACAAAGGGGGAGCCACAACAGACCCCGGGAACTACCGCCCCATTAGCCTGACGAGCCTAGTCTGCAAGGGCATGGAACGTATCATCATGTAGCTCATAAACAAAGACATTGGAGATCTCCAAACTCTGGACCCCACACAGTTCGGGTTTGTAAAAGGCAGATCATGTCTCCTAAACTTGATCGACTTCTTTGATGCAGTCACCAAAGCAATAGATGAGGGTAAGGTGGTTCACACAGCCTATCTAGATCTTGCCAAGGTGTTCGACACCATCCCCCACTCTGGAATTATAGATAAACTCACTAAACTAGGTATAAATCCCTATGTCACAAGATGGGTTGCCAACTGGCTTACTGACAGAACCTACACTGTGAAAGTAGCAGACTCCAAATCAGACTTCAGACCAGTGACAAGTGGAGTACCACAGGGTTCAATCCTGGGTCCTGTCCTGTTAGCCTGTACTTCAGAGAAGTAGATACCAAACACAGAAGGTCTTTGGTTAACTAAGTTCGCAGATGACTGCAAACTAGGAGCCATAATCAAAACTCCTAACGATGTGGACATCCTGCAAAAGGGCCTCACTGAGACAGATGCCTGGTGTCAAAGCCATGGCCTCAAGCTCAATGCCAAAAAGTGCATTGTCATCCCCTTTGGTAAAAGCTTTGTACCCATGAACTACCACATAGGCGGTAGTCTACGTAACACCAAAAGTGTGATAAGAGACCTTGGGACACAGGTGGACAGTAGTCTCTTCTTTGATAATCACATCGCCACAGTGGTCAGGAAATCCTTCTACGTGGTACACCTCATCACAGAAGGTTTCTCATCCAGAAAAAAAGAGTTCATTGTTCCCCTCTACTCATCGCTCATTAGACCGATTTATAGAGTACAACGCCCCTTTTTTTGGTATGTACCTCACAAGACATCTACAACTGGAAAGGCCGCAGAAATATCTCACAGAGGATTACTGACCTCAAACAGATGCCCTACGCAGACCATCTCAAAAAACTCCAGCTTTACTCCATCGCAGATCGCCTACTCCGAGGTGATCTCTGCCTAACATACAAAGCTTTGTCAAACCCAGAGCTGTTGGACATGCTCCACTTAAAGAAATCCCAATCCCTCCGAGCTGCACGCTCTAGGGACCTAAACCTTGTTACCACAATAAACAGAACATGCTGGAGGGATAGATTCCTGTCCCAGAGACTTCCTATACTCTGGAACAGACTACCTATCTAAGTCAAACAGAGCTCCTCATTAGCACTCTTCAAGAAAAATCTTGACGATTGGATGGGAAATAGGAAATTCACCCCAGGGATCACTTCTGTGGCTCTGCTTGACAGGGGCACAGGAAAATAATTTTCTTGGGTGGCAAAAGCCAGGGTACCTTTTTGGCTAGGCTTGTATAGGCCCTAGGGCCAATAGCCAAGTACATGCCTATGAACCTATAAACAATCGCCAGTTGGACTTTTCCTCCCATTCAGTTAATAAATTCTTAAACGGTTAACTGTTCTCTGTCTCTCTCATTTATTAAAAAAAAGATCTGTAAACCAGCTTTATCCACCCATTATTCTCCACTTGCTGAGTTTAATACCAATATATCTGCTACTGTTTTCTCTTCAGCCCTGCAACTCTTCTTCACATATCATTAGCAACTGACCTAGGCTAGCCATTGAACACCAGAACATTTTGCTAGGAAGCAGGATGATTTTCAGTACTGCTAGTTGGTGATTTAGATTCCTCGGTACCAGTAGTTTAACATTAAAGGAAAACTCCACCCAAGAAACATATATTTTTTGTTTTCAGAGCTATTTTAATGCCTCCAAGTGCTTCTTTTTACAATTTTAATGTGTTTCCTTCAAAATGGCGGATGATGGGGCCTGCCTTGGTAACTTGATCTTGTTTCTTGCTTTTCATTCCTTCTTCCCAGGATACATTCTATTACTCATGCTAGACATAAGGAAGTGGTGTTTTCTCATGCCACTGAAGCACTGTGAAACACTGTCATTTAAAAACACCTTTTGAAACGGAGCTGCTTCTATGTTTCCCCGACTGAACCTCATTTATATGTCTATCAGAGCTTGTTCTATGCTATAAATAGCTGTTAGCTGCTTCCAGCAAAAGAAAGTAGATTAAGAGCAGGCTTTTGTAATGGGATTTCTCTGTAGTTCTAAAAGTATTGATAGACCTTCTCCTAGACGCATGCTGTGGTGTGAAAACTCGCGCTGCAGTAAATGATCCCTGCTTGTACATTCACAAGTGATAAGTTGTAGGACTCCAGACGAAGTCCGTCTGCTACTTCCCAGTGCTTCAGTGGGACGTTTTTTCTCTCTCATGAATGATGCAGAATTAAAATGTGCTTTACTAGTTCCTTAATTATTTGTGTCAGGTGCATCCTGCCTTTTTTTTTTTTTTTTTTTTTTTTTTTTTTTTTTATATTTCATATTTATTTATACTTTGGTAACCAGGAAAGTGAACTGGTCCCAGGACCCTTTTCAGCTACGACTTGGGCTACATTGGCAAAGATAATAACAAGTATTAAATGCACTTAGCAATACAAAGAAAAAAAAATCTGACATAAAGATATTGACCAAGATTGCATGTGCAACACATAGCCAACGTGTGAACATGACCAAGTAAAACATTAAGCAACATTTACTAGAATGTATACATTAATAATGCTCAACTCTGCTATGCCGTTTGTTATAATTAACTAATTGTATGCAACCATATTGCACACCTTATCTAAATATGTGTGTGTGTGTGTATATATATATATATATATATATATATATATATGTGTGTGTGTGTATATATATATATATATATATATATATATGTGTGTGTATATATATATATAATGTGTGTGTGTGTATGTGTGTATATATATATATATATATATATATATATATATATATATATTTATTATTAACATCTAGTAATCCTTTATGGACACTAAATAATCGGTGGGTTTCCTGATTCACTGCCCTTTTTTTTTCCAAAGGCAACAGATTCTGCTGCTGTCCACCTAAAAACAAACCACCCAGCTCTCCCCCATTAGGAAGCCTTGTATGTCTTAGCATTGTATCAACCTTTGATGAGGACAGTAATACAGAATTATACAGGCTAGCTAATTACAGCCATCAGATATGATGATTACCTGTGTATGTAATCCTCTCTGAATTGGCAGTATTTTAAGGAACATTTTAAATTTAATTGCAGGAACTGTTATGGCCAAGGAGGCTGAGAGCCTGACTTGTCTCCAGTAGTCCTCTGAAAGATTTACTCTTTCCAAAGTTATCAGCTACAGAGATAGTATACTGTCTTGTGTGTGCCATTATTTTTTCTTGTTATCCTAATATTTGTCATGCAGTGTCTGTATAGTAATACTGTCAGTCCCGTAGCTCAGAAATGTCTTGAAATAATGTAAACCAAATGATATTCAGCATATAGTTTGTTCCTAAGAAGCATGAAAAGCTTATAGTACTTAGCATTATATGATAGTATGTGAAAATGTAACTGAACTATAGTTATTGCATCAAGTCCAACACTCTTACTGCGGTGGTGGTGCTGCAGTAGCGTTGTCGCCTCACAGCAAGACGTGCCGTTCGACTCTCAGCTAGAGCGTCTTCTGTGTGGAGATATGCGTGCCTTCGTTGAAGGTTGTGCGTCAGGGCTGGCAAACTCGGCACGTAAAAAATCTACTGCCAGTCATTAGCGGACCGGAGTTCCGCTGTGGCGACCCCTAACCGGGAAAAGCCGCAAGACACACAAATCAAGTCCAACACTCAGTAGTTCAGAAGCTGATACAGTAGCATCTAGGTTGATTTCTGTTTATATTCAAATCCTAACAATACAAGAAAGGCTTGTTGCTATTTAAAAACCAGCACATTGATTACATAGCCCAACCAACGTGCTCGTTGGTAATCGAGCATATATCAGTAGAAAAAAGTCCAGCTGCTAAAGTACCATTGAGAAGCCAGACTTTCAACTGGTGTATGGTTGCTCCTGGTTTAATTTCTCCAGATCTTTTGGGTTTTTAATACCTTGACGGCAACTGACCCCATTCATAAACTAGGGTATGGTTAAAGTTCATGAAGTTAGTATTGTTTCAGTCCTTGATGTTAACCAAAAGTGCTCTTTGCAGCACGCAATGTGCCCAGAATTGACCACTTCTGTAATCCATATGGGGTTACATGTATTGGTAACGTATCTAAATATGACTAAATTCTTTTTTTATGAGACCCAAAGCTCCTACTATTATTGGGTATCTTTCTTCCACATTAGTCTTGTTTCTGCCAGAAAATCCTGGGA
Source organism: Protopterus annectens (assembly GCF_019279795.1). Classification (NCBI taxonomy): domain Eukaryota; kingdom Metazoa; phylum Chordata; order Ceratodontiformes; family Protopteridae; genus Protopterus; species Protopterus annectens. The sequence continues at coordinate 1,901,103,069 of NC_056741.1, forward strand.
CAGACCATAAGTAAAATCAGGTATGGTCTGCAATACTAAACAAACCGAAACTTACCTGATTTTCCTTATGTTTTTGTTTTCTTGCATAAGAACAGGTTTGTGTTTTTTTTTTTTTTTTTTTAAATGTTAAAAAAAAAAAAAAAAACGGAAACCGAGAGAGTTTTCTCCATCACTTCTCCTTTACTGTACTGAAATGTTACTCTGCAAGCATGTGAATGAAAGTCCCATAAGCGTGCGCAGTATGTCAATCAAGGGAAGAGAACCTGGAAGTAGACATAAGTGCTCGTATACAAATAAACCATTTAAGAAAAGTAAGCGATTTTGTTCTTAATGTAATTGTACAATAGCAATAATCCACTCCTGTTTGTGGGTGTATGAGGATTTACCCATGACTGGCTTTGTATAATCACTGGGGCTTCATCATAATCAAACTACACCAGCTGTGGGGAGGTAAATCCTGTTACACCCACACATAGTCGTGGATTATGTTGCAGAGGAAACAGGGTGATGACTAGTTGCTGCTGTTACACAGTTTATGTACAGATTGACAAGACTTTGTCTTATAAGTATTCTTTTAAAATGTGTTCCAAAGCTGAAACCTCCATTCCACCTTCAGGGCTCCTGTTGCATTGTCAGCATTCCAGTACCACTTAGAAAATAGCTCTGAACATACCATTTTTCATTTCATATACAGGTTCTGTGTATGTTGCATGTTCAGTCCTTAAGCTTGTAATGTGCTGGACTTCATGAACCTTGATTTGCTGTACCCGTATATTAAGATTTCCTACGTCCCATTGACCTACCAATGTTACTTTTGAAGGAAGTGAATTACTGACTTTTCTGATCGTAAGGGTAGACTTATTCCATATACCTGTTTCCATTCTGTTCTGTTGTTAATGTCCATGTGCATTCTATTACACAGCTAATTCTTGACCTGTATTTTGTTTGACAGCTAATCTTCGCGTGCATTTTGTTATACAGCTAATTCTAATAAACAGCTAATCTTATTTCCTAGTCTTCTTGTATTATAAAATAGTGTCCTCTTCCTTTCAACACTTCCCTGCTGGCAGTTTATCCTTCTTCCCTCCTTTTGCATGAAAATTTTATTTGTAAATCACTATCCCCCTTCCTTGATATAATGCTACCATTTGCATCCTAGTCAGCCACATTCAAAGTTAAATTACCATATTCTCTCACTACCTAGTGAAATGTTGGCCATACCTCTCAACTGTCCAGATTTTTCACAGGAGGTCCAGATTTTTGCCTCAATTTTTTTGTTTGTTATGCATAAAATTTGTGAGTTTTTGTCAAATCACTGAAGATTGAAGTTACTAAATAATGGCAGATGTTTGAGTTTCAGACTTCATATCCCTCAGAAACAGCTTGCTAACACAAATCCTGTTATTCTTGCAACTTTTATAAGAGCAATATTTAAAATCTGTCCCTATTTTTTGGGCCTTTGTCCCCCCGCACCCCATTATTTTAGTTTTTGTCCAGATTTCTTGTGCTAAGAGGTTGAGCGGTACAGCACATCACCATTTCCATTTAAGTAAATATTTTGCCCCCCTTGAACATCCCTCTGCAGTTCACGTAATCTTCACTTTTCCTTTTCACACATCAATTCATTCTCCTGCTGGTTCCTGCACTATTACGGGTATCTAATTTCCTTAAGAAGGCATTCATCCTATAACCACCTGTTGAATCCCTCCACTATCACGGGTATCTAATTTATTTTAGAAGGCATCCATCCCATAGCCACTAGTTGAATCCCTTAACTTTAAGATTTCCCTTTGCAGATTCTAATGTAACTATTAAAAACAGTAGTTCTCATAACCTTCTCAACCACTTGTACTAATGCCAGTCCTCTCTGCTTCACTTATTCTAAAGAACTAAAATAAGTCTCTAGATTATTTAATCCGACTTTCCCTATACTGTTCAGTATTAATCTGCTGATAGGCCAGAAATTGTTTCCACCCACATCATATTAAGTCCATCTTTTTCATCTTTGTCCATTAGCAAAATCACCAATAAACAATACTCATTTTGGTCTACCATTTTTCTCTCTCGACATTTTCACATACCATCTTCTTTTCATACGTCTGTTTCATTTTAGTCTTCCCCTCTGGCATAAAATTAGTCAGTTAAACGGCTAGTAAAAGGAAGAGAGTTCAGTCTGTATTATGCTGTTGGGAGTTTGGTGTTCGTTGTTGATTTTAGTCAACCAACTCAAAACCTTGACTGAGCGCCATCTAGAAATTTTTATCCAAAATAGCATATGTTATAGACTTTCTCCTCCTATAATTTGTCCACATAGATTATTTGCAAGTCTTAGAAGGCAGTGTACACCACTTCCAACTAGCTCAAGAGAAGTTGTACTTTCTCAGTTTTGTACAAGAAAAATGCAGCCCTGGAAGGGAATTCTTCTTTTTTTTCCTTCCAGTTTGTTATGATAGAAGCAAGTCACCCAGGGTAGATGTCAGTAAGTCGTTTTGAAACCTTTGTAAATAACAATCAGATTACCCTTAAGAAGTTTCTAACGTATTGAATAAAAAACCTACAAGGCGGTAACCTATTTTTATATTTTAAGTGCCTCACTATAGGTGTAAGTCTGGCAAATGAGCTTTGAATCCTTTTCTGTTTTTTAACTAGAAATGCATTGAATACTATTTGTGTGTGTGTCTGTGTGTGTCTCTCTCTCTCTCTATATATATATATATATATATATATATATATATATATATATATATATAAAATTGCCAGAAGACCGAGTGTGAAAATCTGAAGACCACAATGTCGAAAGATGAAAATAATGAATGATTATGAGATAGAGCCCCGTAACACGTGTAATAGTGAAGGCAGTTTGTCAGCTTGTGTGGTTTTACTGTTGCAGAGACTGGTAAGTTAGATTTCTTTTGATGGTAGGATTTATTTATTGAAAGGCGGTGATGTGAATGTTGTTTGCGATGTCGGATGAGTAAGAGTGGATGTGTTTGTGATGGCAGTGTGTATAAGTGCGTGTTTTTTTTTAATTATGTGGATGTTTTTTGTGGAGATTGTGGTACAGTGTGGATTAGGAAATTTACCTTTCCTCCACTGTACTGCGACCTCGGAGTTGGTATATTTAAGTTGCAGGGGGTGTGGGGGGGTGCATGGGGGCTTGCCCCTAAACATTTGTAACAGTATATGTTTAAAGTTTGTTTGTATTTGGCGAGAGTGGACTGTCACTTGTGCGTTAAGAATTTCAATGTTCTGGGATTCGAGATTTTGAGAGTCAGTGCTATGAGTTTTCAGTATTGTGCATGTTCGACGTGGTCATGAGATTTTCACACTTGTCTTTTGGTAACTCGATAAAGTGTAGTAGATACATATATAATGTACGTAACACACACAGTTATTTACAGCTCTCAACTCTTTTACAGTGTCTACCACTGACAATATCTATTGCATATGGGTATTTGTTGCTACTCACAACAAAGTGAACTGTCACATACTTTTCATCATAAAAAATTACATTGTTCATATATGACTACTGATTAAGTACATCCAGGAGTTTTTAAAGGTTCATTGCTTGGAAGTGTTGTTTAATAATGGGGGGGGGGGGGGGGTTAATAAAGGTTACTGCCAGGTGTACACAATGAGTTCTGCCCGAGGTAACCTTTCTGTATTTATAGACAGCCCTATGACAGTGCTTTTGCAATCTATTCATTCAGAAAAGTTACTCAAGGTGTACATGTCTTGTGGTTACCTTTTATGAATCTCCCTCACAGTGTCATCAATAAATGTTCCCCCGTATTCTCAACTTAATGTGATGATATGTAAATGTTGCATCAAAAGTTGTGGTCTTTACTTTTATGTTTTCTTATAGCTGGATTCACAATGGAGCATAACAGAGAAGAGGAACTTTTTATAAATAAAAGGTTTGTGACCGAATCAGAACTAGAAGAAAGGCGCAAGAGAAGGCAGGAAGAATGGGAAAAAGTCCGTAAACCAGATGACCCCGAAGGTGGGTTTCTTTCAAAACACGTTCTGTGCACTTCTGCATCTGTGAAACAGAATTTTCAGTCTGAGGGTTATAATGTCTCAAGTAGCAAATACTTACAAATTCCTGATGCACTGTAAATTTTTTGGCCTGTTATTGAGAGTTCAGTACTTGCATTGAATTGTATAGCAGCTTTTAACGTTGCTGACTGTGGCTTTTTATAATATAATATTGTAATATACAGAATTATGATCAGGTCAGCAATACTAACCTATGTACATGTTTGAAACATGGATGCTAAGAAATTCATCTTGATAGCAAAGCTTAAGAGGTGAATTTTGATGTCCATGTTCAGAATACATAATAAGGGGTTATGGTCAGGGGTATGATTATAATTCTTTGTAATGCATGGAGCTTTATCTGCACTTTTTTCCCCTTTAACTTGTAGTACATGGATAAAAACACATAAGACAAACTAAGGAACAGCCCAGGAAATAAAACCAACTCTATTGGCTTGAACTGTTTATTAGTTAAGCGCTTTCGTTCTCCACATGAGAACTTCTTCAGAACAAAGTAAAAATCAATACACCAATTTAAATAAGTAATGAAACTAATCACATGATGATTAACATAATTAGCATCAATACACATGAATACAAACAAAGCATCCATAAAACAAACACCGCATATAAATATAAACTGTGTCAGTATAAATATATGTATAATCTATGACCACAAAGAATTATTTAAAAAGCATCATAATATTTCAGCCTCAAAAGAGAAATAATTGAGTATGACTCATTGAACCCTAGATCATAGACATATTATATTGCTAAATGGATTGATTCTAATACCAAAAACAGGGTTGGAAGAACTAAAACATTAGTAAAGATTCTTGGCAGTTTTTAGGGAAGCTAAATGATGTCCCTTTCATTAGTGAAGCTGTATTTGTCACCACTGATGTGCACAATTTATTTTTTGTCATCCCCCATGATGTGGGCTTAAGTTGGTATGAGCAACAATTGTTTGCTTCTGGCCTTAACACCAAGGTCATTGCTATTACTTCTTTGATGGCAACTGTTCTTTTCAACAATTTTATTTTCTTTGAAGGACAGATATTCAGACAGTCCACTGGTGTTGCAATGGGGGCAGCTTGTACCCCCAGTTTCGCTAATTATGTTAAGGCACAGTGGGAGCCTGGTGTTGCAATGGGGGCAGCTTGTACCCCCAGTTTCGCTAATTATGTTAAGGCACAGTGGGAGCCCGATTATATTTTCAACAACAGTTTTTCTGTAGTTCATGGGTGCTTTTACAACAGATATTTGGATGACATTTATTTTGTGGACTGATACGCTGGACAGGTTGTCATTTTTGGATTATATTAACAGTACTGTTCAGTTTTGAATTTTTCTTGTTATGATGTTAATTGTATATCATATCTGGATATTACAATCGGCAAGGATTTGGCTAATCAAACTTATGTTTCTAATATTTTTCGTAAGCCCACCTTCTCACTCATGTTTACATTTTTCTAGTTGGCACCCTGAGTTTCAAAAGGGAGCAGTTGTCAAAGGACAACTTGTTCTTTCAGCTAGGATGATAAGTCTGGATACCTTCCATTTAGAATGTGATGTAGTGTTGGATATGTTTTGGAAATGAGTGTATCCTGAGGAATTTGTGATTAATATATGACAGGAAGTTGTGAGTAAGAGGGTGAATGGCGTTTATTGTCCTGTATTGAGTTCTTTGAATCAGGTTAACACCGATTGTGGACAAAGTATTGTCAATTCGGGTTCTTACAAGTACTTTATTACCTTTTCTTTAGACACACTCTCTGTTGTGGGTTGTATACGTAAAAATTAGTCATTAATTTTGTGCGATGGTGAGCTGGGTGATTAGGTCCTAAACCTTTCATCACTTAAAGAAAAATAAATCTTTTATTATTTTTTGAAAGGAAATATAATATTAATGGGCAATAACCCTTATTATCCCACACTGGTGCATGTAAATGTGGGTCATGTTTACAATGCCATTTGATCAATACTACTAGCTGTTTTAGTATTCTGAACAGAAAATCTATTATTAATGGTGGTTTCTCTTGCTATTCCAATAATGTGGTCTGTTTATCCCAGTGTGCTTTATGCCCAGCTTTTTATGTGGGCAAAACTTCTCGAATTTTTAGAAGACAGATTTATGAACTTTGTATGGGCATCAGAAATAAGAAAAGGACTATTGCTCTTTGTAAGCACATTGAATTACATCCAGATCATTATTTTAATTTTTTAGTACTTGAACGGGTCAAGGGTGATGCCCAAGGTTATGTTATTGATGCTCATCTTGATGAGACTGAATTACGATGGCAGTTAATTCTTGATACTATGAGTAGTCCAGAGTTAAATGAATCATAGTCTATTATTTATCTTTTGAGGCTGAAATATTACGATGCTTTTTAAATAATTCTTTGTGGTCATAGATTTTATATATATATATATATATATATATATATATATATATATATTTATACTCGCACTTACAGTTTTCATTTGTATGTGGTGTTTGTTTTATGGATGCTTTAATTTTTTTTCATGTTTATTGATAATCACACGATGGTTAACATAATTAGCTTCATTACTTATTTAAATTTGTGTATTGATTTTTGCTTTGTTCTGAAGAAGTTCTCATCTGGAGAACGAAAGTGCTTAACTAATAAACAGTTCAAGCCGATAGAGTTGGTTTTATTTCCTGGGTTGTCCCTTGCAGCACATGGAGCAAAGTGTTTTGCTGGCTTTCAAAGTCATAAAACACTTACTGGAAGCTTTCAGAAAGGCAGTGTAATGCTGTACGTCACATTTACATGTACCTTTCATGCCTCTCAACTGTCTAGATTTTCGCAGAATTTCTAGATTATTCCTTCATATATTTGGTTTGTTCCTCCTAAAATCTGTGGTTTTTGGACAAACTGTTGAAGACTGAAGTCACTAAATGACATACGTTGGAGTTTCACATTTGCATCCTTCAGAAAATATGTGCTAACACATAGTGTTGTTCTAGCAATTGTCTAAGTTGAGTACTGGTGGATGTTACTGCAATGTACTAGACCTGATCTTAACAATTTTAGCAGGGGGTGCTTAACATTTGTTAAGGTCTGGTTTCTTGCCACTCTAGCACTTAACTGGTTTGCCTTTTTCCAAATATCGGAGCATAGTCACTGCACTCCATGCACTACGATGTTACTGTTTATCAGGTTTTATTGCTTTTATTTGTCACCATGTATCTTTTTCAAAGTACTGCATTATTTTATGTTTTATGTAGGCTCTAAGCAGATCTCACCTGTTCCTTTAGTATGTTAAAAGTGTTACTAGTCAAACAGTCCCAGAAGGGAATATGTGCCTTCATTTTCATCCTCCTCTTCTTTCCCGATGAGCTTGTGTCACTCCAACAGTGATGAACAGCAGCACTTTACCCCATCTTAATACTGTTTCCTTATAATTACTTTTTGAGAAGTAGAGTGATTTTTCTGATGGTTTCTTGCTAAAACTAGTAGAAAAAAAATTGATGGTTTTTGCATTTTTGGTGTGTGTCTGTCTGTGGGTCTGTCTTTGTGTCTGTTTTCTTTGTTTTCTTTTTTCATCCAACATTAAGAGACTGCAAAAAGTTTATAGAATTTGTGGAAGAGAGAATATATTTTAATACTTCATCAGCTTGATCACCAGTTTTCATCTCCTTTTTGCTTCATAAGGAGAATTCTGTTTTTCCCTCCTGTGAATGTCAGAGGCCCATTGTTTTGAATTCCACTGCCCAGAGTTGATAGACTCCCCCACTAAGGGAGAGTATTTCACAAACATCTTTGTTAAAGTAGCCTGGTTTTATGGCAGAGGGGATGGGATTCTGACTGCATCTTAGGTGACCAGGATTTGACTGACAGCGCCAACAATGGAGGAGCCAAGCAAGGAGGGAGGAGTGAAGGGACATGGCTTATGCACCTCTCCCAGTGAGGGGAGGCATTGCAGACATCTGGGGGCACACTAGATGGTGCTGATTTCCTGATGGAGAATGGGAAGCTTACTGTTCATGCCTTCAGGGGTTCAGGGGGTGGGGCTGGGATGCTTGGAGGGAGCGCCCCCATGCAGAAGTGAGGGGACATCCTCCACTATCATCCCATTGCATGTGTATCCTCTACGCTTCGAACCACCCCTGATGGCTGTCTTAATGGTAGCCTTTGCCTCGCTACACTGATGAAATAAATAGGCCAGTTGGCCATAGAGAGGGTTGCTGATTTTACCGAAACAGTACAGCAACAAAAAAGGTGGTCTAGTTTCTCCTAACCATAACTGAATGTATATGGGAAGCTTTGCAACCAGAATATAATCTATGCAATATCACAATAATAGAATAGGTAATGGAATAGAATAACCCAGTTATGTGGAAACATGATTGTTCGAGTCATGGCTCCAAGGCAAAATATATGACTGGTAATACTTTAGCTGAAGGTTGAGAATATTTAAGTGGCCACAAAATGCTAAAGCCTTTTGCATGGAATTGTTGGGGATTGGCCCCAAAAGGAATTCTTGTGTTGGCACCATTCCTGTCTTTCTAATCAGAACTGAATGATTCACAATTGTTTGTCTTGAGACTGACATAATTGGTTATGTTCCTTGTCAGTATTTATGGGAAGTTGTTCATAGGATCATAGGAAGTTACTAGGCTATTGGCCCTGGGGCCTTATAAGCCTAGCCAAGAGTTTAGCCAAGTCAACACCCAAAGCTCCTGTCCAGCAGGTGGAATCCAAGGGGTGTATTTTCTGTTTCTCATCCAGTTGTCCAGGTTGTGCTTGAAAATGGATAATGAGGTACTCTGCTTGACATGGAGAGGGAGTCTGTTCCACAGATGGGGAGTCTCTGGGATACAAATCTGTCCCGCCAGCAAGTCCTATTGATGTCACAGACCAGGTTGAGGTCACGCATGCGGGTTACTCGAGTACAGCTTGACTTGCGGATATGCAGCAGTCCCATCAAGGCTGGGTCTGAGATTGCTTCGTATGCCAGACAGAGGTTACCTCTGAGGAGTGTGTATGAAACTGAGTAGAGGGACAGGGCTTTTAGCCTATCTGTGTAGGGTAGATGTTTGAGGCCCTGGATTCTTCTGGTGAGGAACCTCTGTGGTCTGTCCAGCTGCTGCATGTGCTTGCTTTGCGAGGTACATGCTGAACGGGGTGTTGTACTCAGTAATTGGCCTTGTAAGGGAAGAACACAGGGATGGTATGACCTCCTTGTCCCTGGATGAGATACCCTTACTTATGAGGTGAGCCATGCAGAAAGCTTTCTGTACAACAGAAGCAACATGGTGGTGAAAAGTCAGGTTGCTATCAACCTGGGTGCCCAAATCCCTCACGACTGACTGCATGCTTAGGACGTTGTTATTAATGTGATAATATGTGGGGATGTCACTCTCCCCAAAGGGGATGATGATGCATTTTTTGGCATTCAGCTTGAGGCCATGTTTCTGGCAGTAGTCATTTGTTTGGATGAGACCCTCTTGGAGGATGTCCACATCACTTGGGGAATTGATGACGTACCCAACTTGTAGTCCTCTGCAGAAGTATATCCCGAATAACAAAGGCCCCAAGACTGATCTCTGGGGTACGTCGCTAGTTACAGGTCTACTGCTTGAGGTGGCTTCCCCTATTTTGATTAGGTGGGTTCTATCAGTGAGCCAGTTTGCTACCGCATTAGCAAGATGTAGTGTTAGGCACCATGTAAGATGGAGCAATTTTACAGATGTTTTTGAACTCTTTCACAGTGAAACTTTCCTCACTTCACACAAGTCTTTCATTTAGATATCTGAAATGAAGATTGATACTTATACAAAATAAGAAACAGAAAAAAAGTGTATGCAGCATTTTATAGAGACTTGACTCTTTCTTGTGTAGTTGAAATAACCAAGATTTCAGTGTTTGGCTCAATATAATATTATATTTTACGCATGGTTTGTAATCAGATACATATATTCATTAACTTACTACTGAAACTGACATTACAACCAGAAACACTGATAAATGCAGTATTTTTGATTAAGACAGTGGTATATTAAAACAGAGTCTGTAAACGCTGGCTATGCAGTGCAGGCAGAGTGTCTTGATGTGTCCAAGGCCTTCAACACCATTGCCCATGTTGACATCATACAAACGTTTGTTTTAAAAATAAATCCCTATTTGGTAAGGTGGACAGCAAACTGGGTGAAAGACAGAATGCACACAGTACAAGTTACAGGTGCCTCATCCGAAAGTATGAACATGACCAGCATTGTCCCTCAGTGCTCGGTCCTGGGGCTTCTCTTTTTTTTCCCTGTTTACTTCTCATATCTCCAAGAAAAGAACTAAAGCCTTTGTCCAACAATGTTTGCAGATGACTGGGAGTTGTTAAATCACGCTTAACACCCAAACCCTCCAGAATGATCTCTCCCTAGTAAACATTTGGTGTACTAAAATGGATTCAAACTAAACACTGAAAAGTGCAGGATTATCACTTTTTTAACAACCCCTCCTCTAATTATTCCGAATGAGTAACCTACGTCTACAAGACAAAAATGCAGTCTGGGACTTTGGTACTTGTGTTGATAGTGCCCCCTGACAATCATATGATAATTGTTGTCAGGAATTCCTTTTTATTTAGCACAACGAATTGCGAAAGGAGTGTCATCAAGGTCATGAAGAGGTAATCATTCACTTTTATACTCGACACTGATCAGGCCATTTGTCATGTACAATATCCGCTTTGGGGTTTATCTCACTAAAGATATCAAACAATTAGAAAAACCCGAAAAGTTCTTAACCAAACGGATCACAGACCTAAAGTCTGTCAGCTACCAAGAAATGCTGGGTGCTCCATCCCTTTGTTTAATGTTTTTTTTACTTTTGAGGGGAGATCTTTGTCTCTCTTACTGCCCCATTAGTAACAGAGTTGTCCCAGACCTCCTATTTCTTCACAGGCCCAGTATTTCCATCATTATTATAACCAGGATCATAAATCTTCACCAGTGTAAAACACTGGGGAGGGACAGACTTATAACCAGCATATTCCAAACCTCTGAAATAAACTTCCACTGCGTATTTAGCATTGTGATTGACTATTTTCCTTTAAATATGAAATAGATGTCTGGATGGGAATCCACAAATTTGCTCTGGCATTGACTAGTATGGCCCTCCTGAAGAAGTGGCAAGAGGGGAGGATACTGATAAGGTGTGAAAGAGCATAAGCCTCTGATCTTTGAATATCTATTAATATATGCATAGAAAGGCAGATCATTGAAGCTGAACAAACTATACTGTTCATGCAGTTTAAACGGTACATTTTTTTAGAGAGGGTCATATGTATTGAGAAAAGGATTTAAAGACCCAAGTTTTTTTTAGAGAGGGTCACATGTATTGAGAAAAGACTGGAAGCCACTCATTTTGTCTAGTAGGCCAGTATGGGTCATCAACATTCTGACAGAGCATCAACGTGTTCGAAAAGTATTCATGAGTATTCCAGAGATGGGTATATTTTGAAGTGTGTGTGTGTGTGTGTGTGTGTGTGTGTGTGTGTGTGTGTGTGTGTGTGTGTGTGTGTGTGTGTGTGTGTGTGTTCTGTTATGTCCTGTTATGTCCTGGAACTCCAGTTGTGACATTTCTTTTTCTTTGGAAGCCCATGGAGAAAAGCTGTATGTATGCACTTGCTGCTGGTATAAGTTGCCATCACTGACCTTGGTGTGGCCAGAAGATATAAAAGCACCTTCACTGGTACCCTGTGATCAAGTCTCCTGTGATTGTGTCCCATCAGTGTGTTTCTGTGGAGGTGAGCTTAGCACTTCTTGGTTGTTTCTTTTCTTTAAATTCAGCACCTGTGATGCCTTGCTGAAAGTTTCTTTTGATACAATTTTGTGCTAAAGAGTATTTCAGTGTAGTGTAACAGCTGCATTAAAATATCCGGGAACCATGTTGGTAGTTTAACTAGATCAACATTAAGCTATAGGCAGAACAGCAACATGTGACTATTTAAGTGCCCGTGAATGTTTGAGAGGAAAAAAAAAACTTGTCTCCTCAAGTGTAGAAAAGGTTTTCTCTGCAAGATGAAATTTTTCTTTCTAGTTTTCAGATTATCCAGCATAATGTAGTTCCTTTTGCAGAAACTTTAAACTTCAGGGAAGTATGTTTTGACTATCCTGTAGGTGATCTCTTTTCTCCACAGAAAAGAAGAATTGAATTGATAAGGTGTAGGGTCCCTCACTTAAGATGCATGGAAGGCAAGCAGTCAAAACTAATTGTATGTTTGAGTTCCATTTTTCACTCAAGCTCTTAACTGAAATTGCAGTTTTCTCCCAGAGGTGCTGTGGCCTAGTAACTAATTAGTAAGAGGTTGCATTACACACACACACACACACACACACACACACACACACACACACACACACACACACACACACACACACACACACACACACACACACTTTATTCCAACAATATCCAGGGCTGTTTTTTGTTAAATATTCCTTCTATATTTTTGGTGAATACTCCTATTGATGAAGTGGAACTTTGTAACACCAACTGTATCCCAGTCAGCGTCTTGATTCTTGGTCTCCAGCATCAGAGAATATGATGGGTTAGATAAATCTCCATTAAACTGATATAGGAATTATTTTGTGCTTGAGAGCTTAACTGAAACTTTATTAACCTCTTGCCCAACATATGAAGATTGTTCTCTTAGTCTTTCTCACTTGGTAAGAATTCAAGGTTGCTAGATAGTTATTAAAAATGTATATATCTTATGCTGTACAAGTTACAGCATTAGCTTGTTTGGCACATGGGTTATCTTACCAAAGCTCCATCTTAAAACAAATTCAAGAAATCTACAATCTATTTCTAAAAGTAGTGTCACTTGCAGGGCAAAAAAAGTCACAGCAGTAGACAAGGTAGGTGTGGACACACTGAAAATATGCCTAGATGTTAGTAGTGCTTCAGGAACTGTCTTGTTACAGGTAGTTTTAAGAAGGCTAACCTAACTTAAGATAAACTTTGCTATTGATCGCGTGAGATCAAGACTGCTGAATGTTTCTGTTACCCAGAAATTTATGTTTGGTCAACCAGTATAGTTGACCTAAGGAAGAAAGGCTTGACAAATGCATCTTTCCAAGGTATGTATGTATGTATCCCACACACATCTTTCTCAAATATTCTACTGCTTAAAAATTAAAATAATTTTATATGTAAACAACACCACAAAATTTTGTGTATCAAAAACAATTTGACAGAAAGCGGGCAAGTCGTAATTCAGTTACAGTGGGAAAGGGAAGATTTCAGGAGTCTTCAAAATGACTGCTTCGCCCCCATTGTTTCTACCTTCTCACTACTACTTGTGTCTGCTGTATCAGTTTCAAGATCAGCATTGTGCTGCCTCATAGCAGATAACCAAAGATGGATGGTGCACTCATTTCAGCTTATGCCATATAATTTATTTAATAAAAGAAAAAAAAAACAACAAAGCAGCAGTGTGCCCTACATTTGTTGTACAGCATGCCCACAGAGTGTACTAGTCGGGCAGTGTATTTTTATTCCACACTGTTTCTGGTACAGAAAAAAAAGTCACAAAACTTCTTGTAGATTTGTGAGATCTAAATATATTTGCAAACACAAACGTATTCAGGTTAGTGATTCTAAAGATTTCTAATTTTCACAGATGAAGACTTCTTTATGGCTTCACTAGATTAAGAAAATGCATGCCTCAACATTCCAGTAAGACTTTCTCAAAAAAAAAATATAGTTCAGATTCTAGATAGCTTATCATTTTCAGTTTTCAGCTCTGCCATTGGGTTGTACCTGGCATATAGAGTACGTTTACCAAATTATTAGTCCAAGTATTTCCACATTGTAGGAATTGAAATACAGCACCTTCCCCCTCTCTGGACAGCTGATAACAGAGACAGAGAAAGTACAGCTACAGAAATTCTGTTAGAATTCCTCAGCACATTCATAGATTCATTGTAAAGGAGACTTTCCAAATCAGGTCAGAAGAGATTGATTCAGTTCTGACAAGTTTCTCAGCAACAGGTCCTCAAAGAAAGACATTTCCCAAGAGCACTGGAATACATGTTTTCTTTCCTTCTCCTTGTCCCTGCAGCAAGAATAATACATGGAGATGACATATTGTATTAGAAACATCTGGAACCAGCCTACAGAGTCTTTCGGTATGATGATTGCTGTAACAAAGGATATAAAGAGAATTCCTGTGCTGAGCAGGCATAGACAAATTATCCATGGAAAGGACATCAATTTCACAATCCAAAGTTCAGATTCTTACTACATGTTCTTCAGATTACCCCAGGAAAGCCCCACAGCAATAAACTGTTATTGCAAAGCAGTTTGTCACAGCAACAAAACATCCCATCATTGTGGAGATGTAGTATACAAGCCTCTTCAGACCTTTTTATTACAACTTTCAACCAAGGCCGCCTGCAGATGCAGCACTACAGTGATGTTGTATATAAACAAGGAAGAGGAAACCATATATGTTCAGCTATGTTAAGAGACGGCTCAGATTTTCAGACTGGCTCTACAGCACAATCTAGAGCCAATCTCATGTTCCAGGCCTACAGTCAATTAGCAGCTGCTTTGAGCAGGATAGTAAGTTTGCCTCATGAATGAAAACTGGGTCCAATAATTTTCTCTCAAATTACATTAAAGTGAGGCTTTCCAGAAGTGGAACTGTTTATGAACCCATCACTGCATTAAACTCAGGACTTATGCCTCATGATACCATTAGGAAGATGGATGCAGTCTCTGTTTAATTTCTCCAAATCTTTTGAGTTTCTAATACCATGATGAGAATGGATCACATTCTTAAGTCAGGGTATGATTAGAGTTCATAAAATTAGTATTGTTTCGGTCTTTGGTGTTGGCCAAAAGTGCTCTTTTCAGCACCCGCAATGTGCCCAGAATTGCCTGCTTCAGTAATTCATATGAGGTTACATGTATTGATAGTATATCTGAGTATGGATGCAAATTCTTTTTTTTATTAGGCCCGTTGCTCTTACTATTATTGACACAGTCTGAATATCTTTCTTCCACATTGCTCTTGTTTTTGACTGTATTTTTTCTTCTGCTTCTTCTTTCGGCTTTTCCCGGTTAGGGGTCGCCACAGTGGATCATCTGTCTGCTCATGATTGGCAGTAGAGTTTTACAGTGTCGAGTTGCCAGCCCGGCACCCAACCTTCCACAGAAGGGGCACACACGCACACACTACCTAGGGCCAATTTAGAGTGTCCAGTCCACCTACTGCATGTCTTTGGGATGTAGGAGGAAACCGGAGCACCCAGGGGAAACCCACACGACCACAGGGAGGACATTCAGACCCCGCACAGAAGGCACCCCAGCCGAGAATCGAACCGAAGAACCACTTGCTGTGAGGTGGCATCACTAACCGCTGCACCACCGTGGCAGCCCCGCTCTTGTTTTTGCCTGTAAATCCTTATATTTTATGACTTTGTGTCTTTCTGTATGTAAGACAATGCAGTCACTGGGTGTAGCAGTTTCAATGATAAGTACTACTTTTGTCTTTCTTTTTTTATGGACTACTGATGGTTATTTTTGCATTTTTTTTAACTGTTGGTAATGGGTGATCCCATGCTTCTCAACTAGTTCTATGTTGTAGTGTTTGCACAATCCCCAATGCAGCAGTCTTGCCACATTATTGTGCCTCTGAGTATATAGCTTGGACTTCATTCCTAGATGTCAAGGCAGTTTTCAGTATCAGCTTTAGCCTTCTGAAGTATTCCTTACTGAGCTTTATTCACATTTGTTCATTTTTTTTTTTTTTATTGTTGAGCCTTCATATTTTCTCAAATATTTATATACTCCCTCCTGCTCGAGTTCTGTTATATCACATGCCTGTCCCAGGTTGACGTTTTCTTGGTGATGCAACTTTCTTTTTTTAAGTGTTACTTTACATATTTTTCTACACCAAATCTCTTTCTTAATATCATCTGAGAATGTTTTAATAATTTGTAGTTGTGGCATAGCCTAATCCATTAAGTAGACAGCTTAATGGGTAAAGAGCCAGACAAACCATCAGCAGAGACAAATAATATCCCTGGAATACCCCCTCCTTGATTTTTTTTTACCCAGGATAATAATTTACCCTTTTTCATGACTCAACTGCAAAGTTGTTTCATGGTCACTGTAATGTAATTAATCAGTGTAGGGTGTATCATATACATCTATAAGCATTCCTTTCTCCATGAATGTGGGATGCTGTCAGATGCTTTTTTTTGTTACATATTCCTACCATATTTATAGGTTCATCGGAGATCACTAGGCTATTGGCCCTAGGGCATTTATAAGCCTAACCATGTTATACCCTTGTTCGCTTATTGATCAAGTTTTATGAAGTCAATTTTCAGCACCGATTGCCCTTATCCAAGAGGGACATAGGTGACACCCCTAGGTAAGTTAACAGTCTCCCATCCAGTTCTCTAAGTTGCACTTAAATAGGGTCATTGAGGAGCTCTGTTTTAAGTGACTTGGAAGTTTGTTCCAGAGGACTGGCAATCTGTGGGAGACTCAGCATGTCCTGTTAATGTTGCAGGCTAGGTTAAGATCCCTAGAGCAAGTGAATCTTGTCCCATTTGACTTGCGGATGTGCAGCATTTCCTTTAGGGCAGGGTCTGGGACTGCTCTGCAAGCCAGGCACAAGTTGCCTCTCAGCAGCCTGTAAGATATAGAGTACAGTGACAGGGCCTATGGTCTGTCCATATAGGTCATGTGTTGAAGGCCCTGAATTTTCTTGGTGAGAAATGTTATGGCGTTATTTAGCATCGGATGATCCTTTGTTTCATACGACTTTCTTTTCTTACCCTTTTCCTAAGTGACTGTAAACTCGTTTTCTGACAGTATTCAAACTATATACTGGAACTGATGAAAACAAAATTATCGGTATGTAGTTGTTAGGGTGGCTTGCAGGTTCACTCTTAAGGAGGAGTATTGTTTTTCCTGTTAACCAGGCTGGTGTCGGTTTGTGATGGGCATATAAATAATTCTTGGTCATGGCTAAATATTTGCGTAAAGATGTTAACGTTTTTAGTCAGAAGGTAGGTACTGTGTGTGTGTGTGTGTGTGTGTGTGTGTGTGTGTGCGTGTTGTGTGCGTGTTGTGTGCGTGTTGTGTGTGTGTTGTGTGTGTGTGTGCGTGTTGTGTGTGTGTGCGTGTTGTGTGTGTGTGCGTGTTGTGTGTGTGTGTGTGCGTTGTGTGTGTGTGCGTTGTGTGTGTGTGCGTTGTGTGTGTGTGCGTTGTGTGTGTGTGCGCGTTGTGTGTGTGTGTGCGTGTGTGTGTGTGTGCGCGTTGTGTGTGTGTGTGCGCGTTGTGTGTGTGTGTGCGCGTTGTGTGTGTGTGTGTGTGTGTGCGTGCATGTTGTGTGTGTGTGTGCGTGGTATGTGTGCGTGGTATGTGTGCGTGGTGTGTGTGTGTGTGTGTGTGTGTGTGTGTGTGTGTGTGTGTGTGTGTGTGTGTGTGTGTGTGTGTGTGTGTTTTCCAGTTAGGAGCTTTACTTAATTTAATTAGCCTTTAACTCATTCCATTTCATATCATCTGTATTAGAGCTCCTTCCTGTTTTTTTAATTCTTCTATTTAGCGTTTTTGTTATGTTGAACTGGGTCTTCATAAATACTTCTCCAAAATGTGCCTGTTTCTTCTTTTTTGGTGGTATTTCTGTTCCTTTTGTTTTGTTTCCCAATTCTCTATATGATATTTTTGGATCATCAGTAAATTGTTTATTCTTTACTTATTTTGAAATGTTTGATAAATCTTGATCTGTTTTGATACTGTGCATTGCTTTTACTACATCTGTCTTTCTAAACATCTAACAATATTTCTGATCATCTGTTCTGTTGTCTATATTCTTCTAACAGTGATACTTATCTTAATTGCATAGAAAAAAAAACTATTTCATGGTGGCATTTTTCTTGTTACCTTACTTTCCTTTGTTACTCTGTTTTTGGGGTGGTACTTTGTCCATTATTAATTTAGCTGCATGAAAATATAGTCTGTTTATTTCTGTTGTATTACATGAATTTGTCTTAATAGTCCTGGTCACTGTGTTCATCTATTTTACTAGTCTTTTGAGTCTTTGTAATCTGTTCTTTCATCTGTCTAAAAATGTCTGCCCGTCTTTATTAAGTCAAGCAGATCTTACCTTAAATCCTTTTATGCTGGATTGAGAGCATTATCTTTGCTGGCTGTTTCCTGTGAGTGATCTACTGAAAGTTCAGAAAAATCGTCCTGTGCCATGTCCTCTTCAGATGCACTCTGTTTCATCTGCTTCTCCTTCATATGGGAATCCTTTGGCCCATCACCCCACAATGTTACCTATGTTAGATATGACACTTAACAGCTCCTTCTGTTGCTGTGGAGCTTCAAAGGAACTTTTGTACTGATTTCCTATAAAAGGCTCCAGAGCATCATCAGGTTGGAAATTATCTTCAGTTTCCTCTTACACCACCTGCTGCTCCTTAATCTGGGAACCTGTAATTCCATCATGCCGAGACATTGCTTGTGTTGGATTCTTCACACGTAATCCATAACTTAATTTCTACTTGTTAAATATGTACCTTACTACTCCTTTTGTCTACACCCCCCTTGTTTTCCAGTTTTTGTATTGTGAAATGTTCTATATCTGGGTGCTTTTGACTGCATTTCGCTCCAGATATCTTTGGAGCTGCTTTTTTTTGTATTGATTAGTTTGGATTTCTCCTTTGCATAAATATTGCACAATACCAGGTCTTCCTTTCTTTCCCCGTGCCCGTGTTTTATACCTTTCTAAAATCTATGGGTTTTGTTCTTTATGGTTTTGCACTTACTCTGTCACTTCTTTTAACAGGCAGCTGAAAGTCCCTTTATGTATGTAATTTTTTTTTATAAATTAGTTGTTTTAATAAATACAGATTTTTATTTGAAGCATTTGACATTTTTTTCTTGTGTAAATATTTTTCTTTCCTCTAATTTTCTTTTAATCTTTTTATATTTCTTCTATCTGGAAATTCTGGGCTTCCAGTATAATATTAGCAATACATACATTTTTCCTTATCTTCAGTAGTCTACTTTGCCATCTTTACAGCTGTTTTTCACACTTTCAGTTTTTTTCTTTTTTGTGTGCTGCTTCCACCCTCTACAAAAGGGGGAGCATCTTCCTTCTGAATCTGGCCTTAATCCTGTTGTAGGAATGTCTTGATGGTAGTTATTTTTCTTTGTAGGCACTAAATGTTTACAAACCAGCTGAAATGCTCAATGCAAGAAAGTCTTGTACAGAAGAGTGGAAGATATTTGTTTAATGGAGTGACACAAAGGTGAGATCCTTTATGCCTAACAAAAGGTTCGTAGACTCTTTAATCAATGTATTTGATTTCATAAGTTGCTTATTCATCAATTAAAATTTGTGTTTGCAGTCTCTGCCAGTGAGCAAGCTTCTTAACAGATAGCAGCTCATCTTTCTTGTCAAGCTTTCCTTAGAGATCCCTCACTTAGAGACTTGTTGGATTCTTCTTGGGATTTGAACCTCATGTTGAAAGAGATAACTTTACCGGTTTGTGAAATAGTGTATTTAGTAGAGCTGAAGTACCTCTACTGGAAGGCAGTCTTTCTTTTTTCAAAAGGATTTTAGAGTTATTGTCTTGTGTAAGCCCTCTTACTCCATAATGAAAAAATGCCCATGAACACGGGTACAGCTTTAGCTGTTCATGTGGTCCACTTTTGCAGTAGCGATAATTTCTTGTGACTTCGCTGTAGAAGGACCCAATATCCAACTTCACTTCCGTCCCCCTCCTGACCAGGTGAATGCTGTCCCACCTGGATGCCAGCGCAGTGTACAAGAAGAATGTCTACCCATTATTTATTTATTTGTTCAACAGGTAAGTGAAGTGGCTATTGACCCTTTTTAGCCACAACCTCAGAAAATGGATAGAAATAAGTTGATGCAATGTTGTAAGTGTCTCATCAGTTCACATGCATAATTTTGTCCTCAGGAATTGGAACAGCCGTCTACACAAGTTAAGAAAATGTGTATTAAACAAATGCATGACAGCCAAGTCTCCTATGCCATCTTTAGTATGAGAATATTTATTGTGCTAGCAGTCATCAGTCTGTCATTCAGACCTCGCTTTCTGAGTTTTCAGTTGAGAATCCAGATGACTATTCCTTCTCTTATCTCTCTGATTATTCTGTGCATGTTTATGCCTTCTGTAGTTTTTTTTGATGTCAGAGGTATAAGCTAAACTTTCTTGGTACATTTCATGTAGGACGTAGATCCCAAGTAATGCTACCTCATCCGGTGTTTATTCTGTGTGAAGCTTAAATTTTGTCCTAAATGGTCCTCTGTATAACCAGGCCGCAACTATACTTAGAGATAAGACTCTGCAGGCCTGTGGGGTCCAGGGAAGGCTGCATGTATTGACCAAAGCTGTGATGGCATTAGCCAAGCTCACTACAGACACTCCATAAAAAGAGGGGAGAAGTATCCTTGTGAGACAGTTCTAAGGGAGGATGACTGTATATGGAGTCAGACAGTGAAGACCACCCTAGGGCTGCAGGCACCATGCCCGCTGATGCACTTTTCAGACCCAGACCCTGACTTCTGTAGATTGGTCTGAGGCCTATTGTAATACTCCTCAGGAAGCTGTCAAATATTTTGTGCCAGTATGTCCTTCCAAGCTGAAATCCTTCAATTATCAGTTGGTATTAGCCTGTCCCTTCAAGTGTATGGTTCCAATGCCTGTGTCTTGATTTCCAAGGATGAGAGCAGTATCCTCTCAGTGTTGGTTCGTGAGGGTGCCCAGGTTCTAAGATTGAGGTCAACATCCACCCGTGTATGGGCACCTTGAGGATGGCCACTCAAGTCCAGGTCCAAGCCATCCGAGCAACGGATGTCCGTCACTTTGTCTCAGCATGAGCTGGGTGGGCCTTCATTCCTTTCTGCTTCACAAACGTTTTCTCAGGTTAAATAAAGCTGGCTCAGATTTTTTTTCCACTTTCTTAAGAACCTGCATCCATTTTTGAGAAAAGTAGTTGGTCTTGGGGTCCCTGGTCTTAAAAGAAGAGGTGATCCCCAACCCCTTGGAATCATTCTTCTGACTCCGTGGTAGTGTTCTTGTCCTCGGGGTAATACAAAAAATAATAGTGGTCAAGGCAGTAATGGTACTGATGGCCCCTTTTTGGTTGAGGCAGTGTTTTTTCTCTCTACTAATTGAGTATGTGTAAAGGAAGAACCTTATTACTGCCTTAACACATCGACCTCTTGACCCCAAACAAGAAGTTCCATCATACACCCCGTCCTGAAAACCTTAAGGCGGCAGCATAGATGATTGAGCTCTCATTCCTTCTGGCATGTTTTCTGAATATATGCTTTTTACTTCACTGGGTGCTAAGAAACGTAATACAAGGAAATCATACCTAGCAAAATGGAAATGTTTTTCTGTTTTAGTGACAGAGGAGGGGTAATAACCTGACCCCGTCCTTGAGTTACCTGTTGCCACAGGTATCTTTTGGGACCTCTTGCAACTCGCTTCTCCTCAGGTGGAATTACACCAAGGTTTGTAAGCCTTGAATTTTTCCCACTGCTGTAGCAGTAGACAGCATGATACAAGTTGAATAGTTGTGTTAAGAACATAGCATAATTGTAGATGTTCAAATATGTCCCCTGTTGAAGTAATAGTTTACCTCCACCCCACCCTTCCTTTCCTTGGGTCTCCTCAGAGTTTGGGTGTGGGCTCACTCATTCTTAGTCCTGTATTCTCCCTCTCTCTCTGTCTGCCTTTTGAGATGCCTTTCCTTACGACATTAACCTAGTGTCTGGAGAGGTAAGTTAGTAGGTCCCTGCCACTTGAGCATCCTGGCCTAGGGTCATTTCATACAGGAACTTTTTTTACAGTTGCACATCTTGTTGCTAGGTGTGATACTGTTGTAGCTGAGGGGTCTGTACACCGAAAGACACCATAATGTGGCAAGAATGTTGTATTGGGGACTATATAAGCACTGCAATGTAGAAGTAGCTGAGAAGCATTGGAAACTTGAACCACAAAGCTTTATAGAGAATGATGAAGTTTATATCACATGGGGTCTCCTATTACCTACAGTTCAAACAATAGATGCAAGAAAACCAGATCTAGTAGTTCATGAAAACAAAATGACAGAAGTAGCATTGATCAATGTGATCGCTATTGGTTTTCAGTATGTACGGAAAGAAAGTCATTAAATACCAGAATTTGCAACTGCAAACGAGATCTGTTTGGAAGAAAGATACCCAGATAGTTCCAATAGTAGCAACAGGACTAATAAAAAGAAGTTAAAATCATAGTTAATTGTGCTACCAATGCATGTAACCCCATATGAACTAAGAGGAAGTTAGTTATGGGCTCATTGAGAATGTTGAGATGAACAATCTTGGCAAACGTCAAAGATTGAAACAGTACTCATTTCATGAACTCTAAATTATGCCTTGACATAGGAATGGCTCCAATCCCATCAAAACCTAAGCATTTGGAGAAACTAAACTGAGGGAGACTTTTCTTAGTTGTGTTCCGATCTCTGGTGTCGCCGCTAGGGGGAACTAGGGCAAAAAAGAACCGAGTACAGCAGGGGAGGGCATCTGCCCTGTACTTACTAATATGCTGATCTCCAGGTGGGAGAGCATCCACCCTCCCATAACAGGGAAGGATGGAAAGCTGTGGAAGTCATGGCAAATGTTGGATGCTTCTATGGCAGAAGTCCCAAGAAATGATCAGTATAGCAGTATTTATAATATTTGAACATCTACAGTTGTAAGTTACCAACACAACTGAACTTTCCAGCAGTGACTTGGTTTCTTCAGTTGCCAGTGTTGTTTGCAAACTATGAAATTATGATGGAGAACACCCGTCTTCATCTGCTGAACGGTCACAGGCAGCTGACATAAGACTGGGACTAATATTTCAGAAAGACTGATCAATTTGTAGCTTTCAAAAAAATTACAAATTAGTAAGCATGGTGTAACTGACTGTGTATTATCTTTAACTATGAGAAATGCAGTAAACCTTTGCAGTGAGAACTTGCTTTATCTAGCTATTCATTTATTTCCATTGCTTTACTGTAACAGTCAAACTGAGCAAGAGCCCATTTTCAGCAGAGGCCTGGTGAGACATGTTCCACAATTTACATAACACAACAATTGGCATAAATAGCAATGCTTGCATTGCTTTGCTTTAAAGATAAAAAAACAGTAATTATATAAGATTAAAAAGAGACTGGTTAGAGATGTTGGTAGTGAAGGACCAAAGATGGCAGTAGATTGGATGGGTGTCAGGGAGATACGCAGGACGTTAATGAATAGAGATTGTAGAAGAATGAATTGGACCTTTCAGAGACTGACACTATATTAAATTTGAGAGAGGTGGGGCTAGTTTATTTATTTGACATTTGTTGACTGGGTATATCCGTCTGGGCACGTGCCCTTTTTCAGCAGAGACCTGAGGAGAAACACTCCAGAGTTAACAAAAACAACAATTAAACAATAAGTAATACGATAGTGCAAGTTAAACATTTGCAAAACCAAAGTCAAATAATGATCCAGTTGACAAGTCATAAAACAAAGGGGTTTCCTTGTACAAATAGAACAAAGGAAGATATACTAAATACAGATGATTAAATCAGTGCACAGTATCAGTGTTCTAGAAAATATTTCAGAGGAAGTATGGAGGCCAATTATAGATAGAGAAGAGATATTAGTGAGGAAGAGAATTCAGATAAGATGAAGGTGTAATGGAGAATTGGGTTAGAACAGGGTGAACAAGCAGGAGAGTTTGGAATTAGTTAATAGAGAGTATGACTAAGGAAAGAGAGACAGAGAGGTTAAGGAGGAAAAAGAAGAATAAGAATTAGATGAGTGCGCAGGAGTCGGAGGAGCAAGACAGAGAGCAGTACAAATGTTATAATACACAGAAAGTGAGGAGGAGGAGGTTGTTAGTAGGGAAGGAAGGAAATGGAGAGGAAAGTGAGGGAGAGGAAGAAAAACAGGTGGAAAAGGAGGAAAGCTGGGATTGGGGATAGGAGGGAATATTTAGGTGGGGTGGTTACACTGACATTTCCTAGAGCTAAGTAGGTATTGTCTGAGAGCTGTTTTAGAAGCTTGGGCATGAGGGATATTTCTAAGAGCCAAATGAATGTTATTCCATGTGAGAGCTGGAAGGTAGCAGTAAAGGTTTTGTCCATAAGATTATTTTGGCTTGTGAATCTGTAAGAAGCATTGGTCAGCGCTTCTAAGGGAGCGAAGTAGATTATAGAGAGAGACAAGAGAAGATAGACTGGGGCAAGAAGAGGGCTTATTATAGTGTGGATTATAAGAAGTTGAGAGTAGCTGAGTTGGTTAGGAAATTCAAACCAGCTAAAATTCTGGAGAGCAAGGCAGTAACGAAATTTATGTGGCATGTTAACAGCAAATCTTGCGACTTTGTTATATGTAGTTGTAATTTAGATAGAAGAGAGGACTGTAAGTTAGTAAGGACTTGGGAGAAAAATAGGAGGTTGAGAAGCAAATAGGCCTGGGCAAGTAAGATTCTAGAGTTAGGGGTGAGGAACTTTTTATTTCTATAAAGTAAGCCAAGCTTTGTGTGGGTTTTCTTTATACAGTACTGTACGTGGTGGGTAAATTTTAAGTTGGTCATCAGTGATTTTATCAAGCAGCTTATTGGGTAGGAATAGAATAGAAGGAGTTTAGTCTTTTTGGGTTAAGGATGAGTTGTTTGTTAAGAAAGCCAAGTCTCCGTGGGGTTAAAGGAGGATTGAGTTGAGGGAAAGCAGATCAGAGGGATTGTCAGCAGTGGTAATGATGATGGAGTCTTCTGCATATCGTGTAAGGGAAGACTGAGGACAGGATGTATTAAGCTGGTTAGTAAATATGTTAAAAAGAAGAGGGCCCAAAATGGAACATTGAGGGGCACCCATTTTATCTGGTAGAAAGGGAGATAGGGCTGTGATCCATGTGACTGATTGTTGTCAGTAAGGTAGCTGGTAAACCAGGAAATAGTGGAGGTGGAGAAGTTTAGTTGAGTTAGTTTAGAGAGGAGGATAGAATGGGAGACAGTGTCAAAGGCTTTGGAGGGGTCTCAAAGGGTTTCGGCCATGTAACCTGGACCGGAACAACAAAGGCAGAGGTGTGTCCATATGCATTAAGGATATCAACACCTCCAGGATAGTTGCTCAGCATAATGCAGCCGAGGTTATCCAAGTGCAGCTAACTCTGGGCAAAACTGCAATCTAAATTGTAGCTTGCTACAGGTCACCCACCATGCCCTAGGATTCCCACTCCTCTTTTCTTGATGTACTGGAAAATATTAGGGTTCAACCAAACACCCTATTAATGGGCGATTTCAACTACCCCACCATTAACTGGGAAAACTACTCGTGTACCAACTCCTTAGTTCAACGCTTTCTGGAATTCATAAACTCCAATGCCCTGGATCAGCTTATCCACACCCCCACCAGGGGCAACAATATCCTAGATCTAGTCATTACCAACATGAGTGACCGGTGTTCCACACCTGAAGTCAACTCCTCATTGGTCCGATCCGACCATAAGCTAATTACCCTAGATATCCACATCCTGCCCCCACCCACCATTAAGGAAACCATGGTAAAAAATTTCTCCAGAGCCAACTTCATGCTTCTTAAGACAGAAGTGGTGAACTTCATGACACCCATGCAGATGGACAGTACAGTTACGACTACTGAATCCTACACAATTGCACTTTATAAGCACTTACATGAGTGCATGGATCGTGCTATCCCAAATAGAACCAAGACACTGTCCTCCAAAAAAAGGAAGCCAATCTGGTGGTCTCCTGCCATAAACAAACTGTACAACAGAAGGAAGAAACTGTTGACAGAGAGTGGAGGAGCTCCCAGGTAGCCACAGTAAGAAGCTGTGATTCCTAATAAAATCCTCCAAAGCTAGTTACAAAAACAAAATCGCCACTGATTCTAAAGACAACCACAAAGCATTTTATAGCTATGTTAAGAATCTCAATGGCAACACTCAGATCTGCTCTGAGTTACAGCACAATGGCACTAAGTATACAGACCCAACTGATATTGCCAACATCCTGGCAGATAGGTTCAATGCTAACTTTACTCCCCTCTCACCCCCTAAAGAGCCCATCTGTATACCGGAAGAATGCAAAGTTCCTGTAATCACGGCTGCACAGGTAAAAACAACACTCTCCAAAGCCAAGAACACAGCATCCATGGGACCCGACAACATCCCAGGCTGCGTTCTACATGAACTACAGAACGAACTGGCACCCCACCTAAGTACCATGTTCAATCATAGCCTCACCTCAGGCTTTGTGCCTGCTGAATGGCGCACGGCAACGGTTATGTCACTCCACAAGGGGGGAGCCACCACGGACCCCGGAAACTACCGCCCCATTAGCCTGACGAGCCTGGTCTGCAAGGCCATGGAACGTATCATCATGGAACTTATAAACAAAGAGATTGGTAATCTCCAAACTCTGGACCCCACCCAGTTCGGGTTTGTAAAAGGCAGATCATGTCTCCTAAACCTGATAGACTTCTTTGAAGCAGTCACCAAAGCCGTAGACAAGGGTAAGGTGGTTCACACTGCCTCTCTAGATCTTGCCAAGGCTGTCAACACCACCCCCCACTCTGGAATTACAGATAAACTCACTAAACTAGGTATAAATCCCTATCTTACAAGATGGGTTGCCAACTGGCTCACTGACAGCACCCACACTGTGAAAGTAGCAGACTCCAAATCCAACTTCAGACCAGTGACAAGTGGAGTACCACAGGGTTCAGTCCTGGGTCCTCTCCTGTTTGGTATCTACTTCTCTGAAGTACAGGCTAACGAAGTTCGCAGATGACTTCAAACTAGGAGCCATAATCGAAACGCCTAACTATGTGGGCATCCTACAAAAGGGCCTCACTGAGACAGATGCCTGGTGTCAAAGCCATGGCCTTAAGCTCAGTGCCAAAAAGTGCATTGTCATCCCCTTTGGTAAAACTCTTTTTACCCATGAACTACAACATAGGCGGTAGTATACTTAACACCGAAAGTGTGATAAGAGACCTTGGGACACAGGTGGACAGTGGTCTCTCCTTTGATAATCACATCACCACAGTAGTCAGGAAATCCTTCTACTTGGCACACCTCATCACAAAAGGTTTCTCATCCAGAAAAAAAGAGGTCATTGTTACCCTCTACTCATCACTTATTAGACCCATTATAGAGTACAATGCCCCTTTTGGTATGTACCTCACATGACCTCTACAACAACTGGAAAGGCCACAGAAATACCTCACAAAGAGGATTACTGGCCTCAGATGCCCTATGCAGACAGTCTCAAAACCCTCCAGCTTTACTCCGTCGCATATCGCCTACTTGAAGGTGATCTCTGCCTAACATACAAAGCTATGTCAAACCCAGAGCTGTTGGACATGCTCCACTTAAAGAAATCCAAATCCCTCCGAGCTACATGCTCTAGGGACCTAAACCTTGTCACCACAATAAACAGAACATGCCGGAAGGATAGATTCCTGTCCCAGAGACTCCCCATACTCTGGAATAAACTACCTATCCTATATATGAAACGAAGCTCCTCATTAGCACTCCAAGAAAAGATGATTGGATGAGAAATAGTAAATTCACTCCGGGGATCACTTCTGTGGCTCTGCTCGACAGTGGCACAGGAAAATAATATTCTTAGGTGGCAAAAGCCAGGGTACCTTTTTGGCTGAGCTTGTATAGGCCCCAGGGGCGATAGCCTAATACCTACCTATGAACCTAAAAGAGGTAGGACACAAATTTATTATTGTGTCTAGCAAGAGAGATAAAGTTAATAAAGGAGATAACTGCAGTAGTGATGCTATGGTGAGTGTGAATACCATGCTGAGTGGGAGTAATCCAGTTTTTAAGCATGAGATAAGACGGACTTTGTTTATAAACCATGCACAGGAATTTTGGAGAGTAGAGACAGAATGGCAATTGGACAGTAATTAGAGAGTTGTACTGAGCTGACTCCCTTGTGGATTGGAATAGTGCTGAATTTTTTCCAGAAAGTTGGGACAAAAGATTCGCGGATAGAACAGTTGATAAAGATGGATACAGGGTAAGCAGTGGAGTCAGCCGCTAACTTTAGAAAATGTGAAGGTAGGTTATTTGCCAATGCAGAGCATGGTTCGAGTTTGCTAAGAAGCTTTTTAGTGTAGCTTGTGGGGATGGGACTTGGTGAGAATGGAAATATTTGTTGTGGGTGTGTGCTGAAAAGTGGGGGAGTGGTAGTGTTGGGAGAAAACATGAGTTTGCTTATGGTATCAATAAAGTAAGTATTAAGGATAGAAGCAGTTTCTTCTGGTGTGTTATTAGGGCAAGGATTGGGTGTTGAGGCCTTGCCAGGGAGAATATGGTAAACAGAATGCCAGAATGTTTAGGGCTTTTAGTTTGAGTGGTATGGGGAACTTGAAAGAGTTTTCTTTTGTCAATATTAATATATTTTTTGGCTAGGATATGGAGTTCCCTATATTTTTGGTAATGAATGTTTTTTTTTTTGCAAGAGTTTCCATGCAGAATCTCTATTTAGGATGAGAAATTAAGTTGTCTTGGTGAGCCAGGGTGAGCAATGTGATTTTAACTCTGACTGTTCTGGGAAGGACAAGGGAGTTAAAAGTGCTTAAGAAGATGGAGTTGAAGTGATCAACAGCTTCATCTAGAGGGAGGTCAGAGAGAAAGGACCAGTTGATAGCAGAGAGATAACTATTGAGAGTAGCGGGTTTGAAGTTTCTTAATTTACATCACTTTTTAAATTTGTGGGGTCTAGTGATATGGAAAGAGAATCTAGGGACACGGATTGGTGAATGGTCACTGATTGCATCTGGCAGGGATTCAGGGTTATGGTAAAGGTTGAGGTTGGGAGACCAGGATCCAGTCCAGTGTGGAACTGTTATTTGTAGATGTATGATGAAAAGTGGGAGAGGAGATAACTTGGGAAAAGCCAAATAGATTGATACAGGTGGAAGGGAAGTCAGAGCATATAGGGTAAGCCAGTTAATAGTGACATTTCCTAATTTAATAGTTTCATTAGGAATTAGTGCCAGGCATCCAGTGAGGGATCTGTTCAAGTAGGAGTATGTTTTAACCAGGTGGAATATAGATGGCAGCTATAGATATTGTCTTGTGGTTATTTAGCTTGCAGTTAGCAAGGCTAAGTTCTACTGGGTGAAAAAGGGAGGGTTGGTTAGGGAGGATAAGGTTAGGAGGTCAGTACATAATTGCAACACCTCCTCCTTTTTTGTGTGTTCTATCAAGTTGTAAGGTATTGTAGCCTGGGAGAAAAGTCATTGTCAGTGTTGTGTGGTTTTAGCCAAGTTTCAGAGAGAGAAATAATGTTTGGGGAGTGTTGAGATATCCATGAATGAAATTCAGTTATGTTAAGTATGCTGTGATTATTAATGGAGTAAAAGGAGAGTTGTTTGAAATTAGGGTTTGTTTGTTGCTGTAGAGTTGGAGTAATGTTATGATAGGTAGAGGAGATGTTGTGAGGGCCTGGGTTAGGGTGAATGTCTCCAGAGAGTAGAAGTGTGTTCCAGAGGTGGAGGAGGACTAATGAAGTGGGGTGAGGAGTAACTAATTTCAGTTTAAATTCATGATTAGGATTTTTTTGGGTGGAGGAGTTTAATTTTGGGGATGGAGTGATTGGTGCAGGAGATGAGGGTGGGTGATATGGGGAGGAGTAGAAGGTAAGGGTGTCAGTTAAATAAGAGGAAGTTGGGGAGTTAGGGTGCAGATTGAGTTGAGTGTGGTAAGATGTAAGGTGGGATAGGATGGAAATAAAGGTCAAGAGGTAAAGGGTAAGCATGGTAAGGAATAGGAAGAGGAAGAAGATATACAAGTGATGGGAGAAAGATGAAAGGTAAAGTACTGGGGTAGGGAGAAATAATTGGAGAAACTGAGTGAGAGGTGACAGAGTGATAGAAGGAGAGAGGGGCAAAAGGAAGAAGGGTGGAGTAGGACTGGACAATGTTAAAGTGTGTGGGAGGGGGGTGGAAACATTAGCTATAAAGGAAATTTGATTTGGGGGTGGGAGGGAGTGGGCTGGACCTCGGCTCCTCACTGTCCAAGAAAAACAGTGGAGCCCAGATGGGTAAGAACTGTAACTGTTAAAGAGTAAGATAGCAAGGGGAAGTGAGAGAGGATACCAGAGGTAAGCAGGGGAGAAGGATTAAAGGAGCTAAGGGAAAGGTGGCAGAAAGGTACAAGGAAGCCTGTGAAGTAGAGTCGCTAGCAGTATAGGTGTCCTAGACTAGCAATGGAATGTGAAGAGGAGATGGGAAGGGGAGGGAAAGGAGAATGAGTGTCGGCTGGTGTCCGGGAAAGAGGAATTAGTACAGTCGGCAAGGTCACTACTGAACAGGACTCTAGGTAAATTGTTCACAATCAAAACCAAGGTACTTTTTGGTGAACATACAAGAACAGGGAGGTAAACTGTTGCTGGGAGGGCTTTTTCGGCCAGGATATTTCAAGAGACCTGGTGCTTGATTGAGATGCTAGAGCTGTTGGAATGCAGACAGTTTTATCCAGCTTTACCACCTAAAAACAAGAATAATACAGGTTGAGAGGAGAGAAGCAATTAATTTATGCAGGTGAAACAGGTGTAACAAAATAACTAGACAGGAAAAGGCAGGATGAGAAAGGAAGTTAGAATTGGTAGGTACATGGAGATTAGTTAGTCCTATATGTTAAGAGGGGTACAACAAAGACAGGAAGAGAAGTGAGTAAAGGGAAGGAAGGGGGTGCCAGGAAAAGGTGGGGGGAATGCCGAGAGATTTTTAGCAAGGTGAAGGTAAGGTAATTGGGGATAAAGAGCAGCAAGTGTTGCAGAAGAAAAACAGAAAGGCATACAGTAATTGACATGTAATGTTTAACAGATACCTAAAATCAAGGCTGGTTCTGTAGACATGGACGTTATACAGATTAACCAAAACACAGAGCATACAGTAAAATAATGTAACAGTGCATACATGAGAAGTCGTTCTTTAAATAATTCCACTATAAAACAGGTTCAACAGATCTAACTATTCAATTATGAATAGTATGGACCATACCAGAGATCTAGTGCAGTCATAGTGGACAAGTGAGAATGTTAAATAAGATCAAGAATATTACTGCTGGGAGAGAAAGAAAAGAAAAAAAGCCAGAATAGCACTTTCTTTGGCTTGTTGTTGCAGACTCCAGCCCCAAATGCTAGAACAGACTCTGTAATATAGGAACGCTAATATACTAACCAGATAAATAGGAGAAATATGAGATTGCTAACCACCCGACAGTTTAACATGGAGTTGCACTGAATCAGCTAGCTTGGAATAAACCAAACCGGGAGAGTGCTAGGTGTAGTCTCTGTCAGTGTACAAAGGGAATAGCAAATAGGCATACAGTAGTAATTAACTAATACAGACATAGAATTTGGCGCACTAAAATAGAAGTGCTTGGGAGGCCTGGCGAAATCACCGAGCATAAAGTGAGAAGAGGAGGTAAAATCAAAGGTGCCTCATGCCGGTGAATGGCCACCCTTTGCTAGATCAGGAGAAGAGGTTAGAGCTTTCACTGCCAAAAGTATTTGGGTACATATGTAGACCCAGGTAGTGATTTCCTAGTGCAGTATGGTTAAGGAAAGGTAAAGAGATTTCAGTTACTCAGGCAGTGGCAACACAGTGCTAAATAGGTTTTTAATTTGTGCTGAAAAGTGTTGAATTTGGCTTTATTTCTTCTGTCTGGAGATAGAGATGTTCATTATATTGATCACTGCTGCAGTAGCCTTAGCTATGTAAGTTGTATCTTGCCAAGGATATAATAGTCAGCCAGCTTCCAAAGCATCAGGGCGCCTACATGCCCAGGTGCCAAGCTCTTCAGAGATTTCTTGCCTAAAAAAGAGTACACTCCTGAGGCTTTCAAAGATTAACGGTTGGCTTGTGCTTTTCGTTGCTGGGAAAGAGTTCTCTTTCAGGAAAAAAACTTCCATTTTAAAATGTTTGTTTAATAACAGTTTTATGTTCAGGGGAGTTAATTAAAGCTAGCAGTTTGTGTTTTAATGGACTGTCATGGGACTGTATCTTACTTTTAAATGAGTTTTTTTTTCCCTTTCAGTTTTAGTTTGTTTTACTGACTTGCTGCTTGTTTTCCCCAAGAAATTAGCACCATTTTCAGCTTGAACATGGAACAAACTGTTGATCCCATGGTTGGTCATTAATCCAGCCACAAAAAGAAAAGGTTAAGCAGACATCCTTGCCACCAAGAGCAGGCTAGCAATGGGTGACTCTGCTGTGGCCATTTGTTGTACTTCAGACCATTCATCTTTTACCCCAGAACCTCTGTAGCACCTACAACCACTATGGAATGAGGGTTAGCCACATCCCTTTTTTGCTGTTGGGGTTCCCTCAGTGGGCAAAGGAGAGCCACTGTTATTTGTCCTGGGAGAGGGAACAGGGAAGGCTTCAGTGTTTTATCAGAATGTTGTGCCTTCCTGGTGAAGCTGCTACTGGCCCTATATTTCCTGTCAAAAAGAAACTATCTTATACCGGAGTAATTTACTGGATCTAGCTCAGGGTTTAATTTAGGCTATAGGTTTTTCATAGAAAGTAGTTTTTGGTAAAGAAAGAGAGAGACTTCTTTTCATAAAGATATTCAAGATTCTGAATGTGGACAGGAAGATGCAGGATCAGATTCATAGTTTTCTCCTCAGATTTCTCATTCAGACTAATTGAAGAGCTCAATTTCTGATTCTCTTTGTGGAAGGTTCTCTCTGTCTTGGGACTATTTCCAGAATGTATCAGTGTTTTCAGTAGAACACTGGAATTTCTCACTCCCTCAAAAAATACTGTGAGCTGTTATGGAAGGAATTTTCAGAACCTTCACCCATTCCTCCAGTTTAATCAGCTTTGGAGGATGTGTATGTTACTGTCTGCAATTTTCCTGATAGCCAGCTGCCCCTAAAAAGGCAGGTAGAATGTATAAAAGTTTCTCAGTCTGCATTTGTATACACTCTTGCCAAACCTGTGTTTTAGTTATTCCTACTGCTGTTAAACATTTAATTCCAGTCCTAATCTTTCTGATAAGGATGGGAAGATTATTGAGAAGTATGGGAAAAATGTATATATGCTTCTGCAACTTTGATTTTCAGAATTTTAAATTGTCAGGCTCATATGTTGGTTTGTTCTGACTAATTGTGAAATATAAGGAATTTTTTGTCTGCAGTTTCTTCTGTGAGGAAAATTCTGCTTTAAATATTTTTTTTCTACTGTGCAAGTCGCTAGTCATTGTTTGCAGTCTGTGTATGACTCCACTGATACTGCTTCCGGGGCTATAGCCACTGGTAATATTTTAAGGAGGTTTGCCTGGCTGCATTCTCAGAACCTCCCAAATTACGTTACAAATGATATTTTAAATTCTCCTTTGGCTAGAGATTTAGTTTATGGCCATTCTGCTGCAGGTGTTATCAAACAGTGTGATGAAAGGGGTAAGTTTATACAGGGACTCTTAAGATGTTTCATCCCTCCTTTTCCAAAATTTCTAAGGGATTCTCCAGCCCCCTTTCAGTTTTGTCAAAGAGCAAAATAAACCGTCTCAAAAACTGCAGATAAATGGATATTTAAAAAAAAATGGCATGGGGGTTCCAACGAATTTTAGAACCACCAAGAAACCAAGGACAGTCCAAAAAACCAGGATGACTGTTTAAGGACCTTGCCCCCTCCACCCTGGCAGCCCTGTTTTCCTTCCAGAAAGTCTGAATTTCCACTTTTATCATTGGCAGCAGATAGGTTCAGACAAATGAGTTCTGAAGATCCTTCATCAAGCTACAGATGGTAGTTGAAGAAAATTCCTACTTTCTAGGCAGTAATTCCTCATCCAACAGACTAGACCAGACTATTTCTTTTATTTCCACCTGTCCTTCATCACATTCTGTCCTAGGGAGTGACAGAACCAGTTCGTCCTTCCAGATGGGGAAAGTTTTTTTTATTCAGTGATGTTTTTCATGCCAAAGAAGATACCTGGAGACTAGTTCTGGAGTTTCTTTCCTAAACTTGTTTGTGATAGTACCCAAATTCAGAATTATGTCATTTTGCAACCTGTTACCGCTTAAGTTTCCTGGTAACGCTAGATTTAAAAGATGCTTATCACATCTCTATTCATCCAGACCTCAAGCTTTTTTTAGGTTTTGTGTCTGGATCACACTATCAGTTCTCTTACCCTTTGGACTATCCACTACACCAAGAGTGTTCACAAAGTGTCTAGCTCCACTTATAGCTCATTGCAGGCTACAGGGTATCTACATTTTTCCATATTTAGACAACTTGCGTATCTTAACAGCGTCTCTTTCAAAGTGTCAGGAATCTCTCACTTGAGTGAGAAATCTGTTACACAAGCTGTGATTCCAAGAGAACATTTCATAAAGTCTTTTTTTGACTTCTTCACACTGGATTGGTGTTCTTTGGGTGTCAAGTGTACACCTCATCTCAAAATATTTATTCCACATTAAAAGTAGGTATAGCTTTATTTCTAAGATTTCCCCTCATACTTTGGTGACTGCAAGGGAATACCTCAGGATTTTGGGTCTCATGGCACATTTGATTCTCATAATACCCCTGGCAAGGCTCCACATGAGAAAGCTACAGTGGTGTCTGAAATCTCCTTGGTCGCAGCACCATCACCCTTTGTCTTTTCAAATCCCAGTGCTGGGGTTTGTCAGAAGTGAAAACAGTGGGTGAAGACATCAGATATCCTTAAATCCAGGTCTTCCCTTCTCCCTTTGTGTTCCAAAGAAATCATTCACCATGTACACCTCTGTGTTTACTTGGTCAGCAGTTTCTGTAGGGATAAAAGTACAAAGTGTGTGGGACACGAAGGACAGATGCAAGCACATAAATATAAAAGAGATGCTTGCCCTGATCAATGCACTCCCAGTGTCTTAGGTTGATATGTAAGTACTAGTTTTGCCACCCTTGCAGAACATTTTAAGCCTAGCCAATTTCCCTTTCTTTGCTGGAATTAACCTGTCTCATTTGGTATAGATTGACCTTACCCATTCCATTGTCGATAATTATATATTGCCCCTAATGAGAATAACTGGGATTAAACCTTCAATAATTTGAGGGGCCCCATGCATGGGATAAAGTATTCAGGAGCTGCATCTGTCCATTAGTAGTACAAGGGGCAGTCCTGGGGTAAATTGTCTGTTTCCCATCCATAGATCCAAGTTGCGCTTGAATATGGATAGGGATGGACTTTGTTTTATGTGGATGGGGAGTCTGTTCCAGAGGAATGGTATCCTTTGTGAGATATACCTGTTCTTCCAAACCATTTGGTTAATTTTGTAGAAGAGGTTTAGATCCTCAGATGGAGTATTTCTGTTGCCATTGGACTTGGTGATGTGCAGTAAACCCAACAGTATTGGGTTGGTGGATGCCATTTGTCAGACATGGGTCACTTCTTGGCAGTCTGTAGGATACCGAGTATAGTAAATCCAAACTGCGAAAATGCACTCACAAGTCACAAAACAAATCCAAAAGAGCGCAGTGGGCTAATGGAGAGGCAAAACCACCAACTTTATAAAGACTGCATGATTTATTACCATCCACGAAACAAAAACACATGTGTTTTTGTTTCGTGGATGGTAATAAATCATACAGTCTTTATAAAGTTGGTGGTTTTGCCTCTCCATTAGCCCACTGCGCTCTATACCAAGTATAGTGACAGGGCTTTGAGCCCTTCAGTGTAGAACACGTTATTAGGTCTTATATCCATACAATACTCTGAGTCATCTTTGGGACCTCTTCAAGTTGTTACAGACAGTACCACAGACGCATGGTACATCAACAAGCAGGGAGTAACCAGGTCAATACCCCCTTTGAAGACTAGCCATGTTAGTTTGGGATATAGCTTTACAGCACAAAATCCATCTGCAAAAAATCCTACATTCTGTCAGAGCAAAATTGTGTAGCAAACAAGCTGAGCAGGACCATGGCAGACCCTCACAAATGAAAACTAGATCAGGAGATCTTCCAAGATTTTCCTCAAGTCGACCTTTTTGCCTCCTCTCTGAACAAATAGCTGGCAAGATTCTGCACCATGACTTCATGCAAGAAAGTCTAGGTGACAGATGCCTTTTCTTTGAACAGGAATGTTATTGTATGCCTTTCTACCCTTTCCATTGATACCTAGTGTACTTCTGAAGATTCAGAATGAATCCCCCAAGATCATTGTGGTGACTCCCTTCAGACCTAGGTAATCATTGTTCTGCCTTTTTTTGGAAATGGCCAGGGGCAATTAACACAATCTTCCTCACACACTGGATCTCACACAAGAATTGTGCTGTTTGACACGACCTGTCCATTTGACTGCCTGGACGATAGGGTCTTGATTCCCTTTAGGCATCTGTTTACCGAGGATGTGCAGCAGGTACTAATGTAGGCAAGAAAACTTGGTACTAGAAATTCGTATATTAGAAATGGGGAAAGTTTTTCTAGTTGCTGCCGAGAACATAGCCAACACCCATTCAGGGTTAGTTGTTCTGTGGTTGTACAATATTTGTATGAGTTACTATGCTATGGCCTTTCTTATTCCTCTGTCAGGCTTCATTTATCGGCTATTTCAGCATGTCTGTCCATGGATCCTCATCTTATAATGCATTCACATGTAAAAGTCATTTTGATAGGGTTTTCTCATAAGAGGCCTCCAAGAACACTGGTGGCCCTTCTGTGGGCTATTAATTTTGTGTTAGGGAAGCTTATACTTGCTCCATTTGATCAGCTAACCTGGGAAACTTGTGGTTTATAATATGGAAAACAGTTTTACTGATTGCTTTGACCTCTGCAAGAAGGGTATCTGAGTTTCGAGCTCTTATGACGAGTCAACCCTATCTAATTTTCCACAAAGACAGGGTTTCCTTGAGACCTAATCCTTCTTTTATTCAAAGTCACAAGTAGAGCCAACAGGTAAAAGTCAGAAACGTTAAAAAATAAAATATATGTAGAAAACAATCCAACCGCCACTGAAGGGAAGGCAGAGCGTAAAAACAATAAACTTTGGTTTGCCCACCAATGACACCCATTGTTTCTGGTGGGGGGTGGCTTATGGAGCCGGCATCCATATATATTGAGAAACATCTTAGACCGATAGTCAATGATACGATAACTATACTTAAGGATACACAACAGTTTTTGGAGGATTATGTTGCATATCTTTCTGCACACAATACAACTGATGATGAGTTGTTAGTCACAATCGATGTGGTATCCTTGTTTACTACCATACCTAATGATGTAGGGATGGAATATCTAAGGTTATACCTTATCGAGAAAGGAGTCCACAGGGATCTGGTTATTAAAATCAGTATGCTACTTGATTTGGTACTTAATAATAATGTATTCATGTATAATGACATCTATTACTTACAAAGAAAAGGGGTTGCAATGGGCACCCCTTGTGCCAACTCGT
This sequence comes from Protopterus annectens, assembly GCF_019279795.1. Classification (NCBI taxonomy): domain Eukaryota; kingdom Metazoa; phylum Chordata; order Ceratodontiformes; family Protopteridae; genus Protopterus; species Protopterus annectens. The sequence goes on from NC_056741.1 coordinate 1,901,140,596, forward strand.
ATGCCAACCTTGTGTTGGCATACTGAGAGAATACATATGTCACATCCAACATGAACTATGCTAACAACATCAAGTTCTACAGGCGTTTTGTGGACGATGTGTTTTTTGTATGGGATGGGACTATGGATGGGTTAACTAAATTTATTGAATATATAAATGGTACGACCAATTTCTTGAGTTTTGAACATAAATGCTCTAATGATGTGATTGATTTCCTAGATGTACAGATATCAAAGAGAAGTGGGGTGATACATTCAGAAATATACAGGAAATCTTGTTGGAGAAATGGTATTTTACATCGTAGTAGCATGCATCCACAACATATTTCTGGCAATATAGTAGAGAGCCAGACCCTGCGAATCTCTCGTTTGACTACAGAAGATGAGGTTTTTGATTGTAAACAGGGGATGCTAGCCGGCAATCTCTTAGCAAGAGGTTATAATGAGAAAGAAGTAGAGAACATCTATTGTAATACCGACTCGATGAGGAGAGGCAAGGGCAAACCATATTTATATAGACACCAAGGCTGTGATACCGCTGAAGTTAACAGAGGACATCATACAGCTATTAATAGGATTATAATTCCTTATTCCAATAAGAATATGAAGATAAAGGATATTATAAATAAGAACTGGAGTATCCTTACTACTGATGATACTATTTCTGAAATAGTAGGCAATAAACCTAGGTTCAGTTATAGGAATATGAAATCTCTGAAGAGGTTACTTTGTTATGAGGACAATGACAAGGGAGTGACTATATCAAATAGGAAGTGTACATTTCCCTGTAGAGGGTGTCATCAATGCACATATATGTCAGGAAATAATGTTTTTATACATCCAGATATGGGGAATTCTTTTAATTTTGACCTCTATGCTGATTGTAAGTCAAGAGATTTAGTTTCTCTGGCTGTCTGCCAGGCATGTTCGTGTTTTTATGTAGGTAAGACTAACAGAAGTCTCAGGGAACGTGTGAGGGAACATGTATATGCCATCAACAAGGAGGATGATCACAATGCCTTAGCTAGACACATATTAAGTGTAGGGACATCACACTCTTTTAGGTTGAATGTACTACAGTTAGTGAAAAGAACGAAAAGATTAGGGAATATAAAAAATCAAACGGAAGAATGTGAGAATAGATGGATCATCAGGTTACAGGCATATAAAGGACGAGGGCTCAATGAGAAGGTTAGTTTAAAACCTTTTCTAGCAGCACGTCCTTATAAACATTGATTTTTTGGATTTTCTTGATTCTGCTATTTTTATTTCTATTTTTATTGATATAATATATATATATATATAGATCTATATATATATATATATATATATATATATATATATATATACAACATATATATATATATATATATATATATGTTTGTTGAAATGTTATGTTTGTTTTTATATTTTAGGAAGGCACATTATGTTTATTATGATAGAGATATATTCTATGATGTATGCCTTTATTTTTAAGTGATCTAAACATGTGATGATGTTATTATGTTGATTGGGTGCTTTGTATTGGTGTCTACATTTAAGAGTGTTTTTTTGAAATGCAACTGTTTTGAAGTCTGATGAAGCGTTGAGAGGACGCGAAAGCGCTTACTTGCACTGCAGTAATAAAAGAGTTTTTATTAGCCGTGGTGAGCCCTATCTGTTTTTTTGACTTGTACATAGATTGTCGATATTCTGTTCTTGATAACGACAACTACCTTTGGGAATGTTTGGGGTTAAGTGCCCTATATGCCTGAATAAGGACTCTTCTTAAGTATCTATATGAGACGCTGTACAAGTTTAGATATTTTAGTCTTTCAAAGTAACTTAAAATTTCACATCTGTGGATACCTCTGATGTATTTCCACTGTACTTTTGCAGTTTACTCATGCTTGTTTTCTTATAAGATTTTCATATTTTTATTCCATATTTAACTTTGGATCTAATGTAACTAACAAACAATAATTTCATCATTTTTGATTTCCTAGACTTGTATCTTTTTATCTAACCTATAGTTGTATAAGCAGGCAGTAATGCCCAATGGGCTGTGTGCTGTTCTGTAAATAATGGCCCTCAGGGGTATTCTGCAGCCCAACACTAAAGGTGGACAACCTGTACACCCCTGGAAGCGCATTATTAACATAATAACACACACCCTGGAAGGCAGTATTGCTGTTAGGTAATGGGCTGTCTTTTAAATTATTTGTAAACACACACACACGCACACACATTTATGTACACATACATGTATATATGACGAAAGCTGTCAATAAAAGGTTTTTACGCTAGTTCTTCTGTTCCTGCTGCGCCTTAGTGGGTTTTTGTTTTGGGGGGGCTTAGTTTTGTCACGATTCGGACCAGTCATATTTTTGTTTATACACACATGTGTGTCTGTGTCTATATATATATATATATATATATATATATATATATATATATATATATATAAAATCCATATAGACGTGTGTGTGTGTGTGTGTGTGTGTGTGTGTATATGTATGTATGTGTGTGTGTGTGTGTGTGTGTGTGTATATATATAATGCATGCATAGATATATAGATGTGTGTGTATATACGTGTGTGTATACACTATATATATATATATATATATATATGTGTGTGTATATATATATATATATATATATATATATATATATATATATATATACACATATATATATATACATATATAATGTGTGTGTGTGTATACATGTACAGTAAACTCTCAGTTAACTGGCACCCATGAGTATTGGTAGATGCCGGATAACTTGTTTCTGAGTGCTTGAGAGTTACTATTAAAAATAGGCCTGACTAATACTGTACTTTATACTATTTGTTTGGTTTGGTTTAACTTGTTCTTAGGTTGGGGAGAGAGGGAATTTATTCCTAGCTTACTTTCTAAAACTCTAAAAAGGTAAGGTATGTTTCTGCAGGGGGAAAATGGAAAGTGCAACACATGAAAATTGTACTGTATTTTTTTCTAGTTGCTTGAGAGATGTTCATTGTGTTTCACTGTTGCAGTCCTCACTGTAGGGTTCTTCCTGCCGGCAGGCAGCCCTCGGTCGGCCAGAATCCCAAAGTCTGGGTCCGGCGTCGGCTGTTTAGTCATGCTCCCTGACGTCAGAGCACTAGGAGTAGAAAGCTGGCAGCCGACGCCATGTTCCCCAGTCTTTCTTGCCGTGCGGTGAAAGCAGTTCGCAAGTGCTGGTTGGCTGACTCCTAATATTTTTTTGTGCTTCAGTCCGAAGATTTACTTCTTCTCAAAGCTAAGTACCCTGTTGGGGAAACTTTTTTCTTGCTCCAGTCCGATGTCAGAAAAAGTTAATAATTGCATTTCTTGTGGGAAGCAAATACCTCATAAGGATTTCCATTCCTATTGTATTCCTTGTTTAGGCCCTGATCACGACGTAGCTAGTTGTCGGTTTTGTGCTAGATTTAACCAATGTACTATTAAGCGAAGGTACGATTTTGCTTTTCACTACTTTGGTAGGCGATTTAATTATAAAATGTCATCTGACACGCTTCTGACTACCGGAGTTCACAAACGACACAAGGATAAGGACAGGCCTCCAAGGTCCAAATCAGACTACGTTTACAAGCAGAACCAGCTTCAGGTTCGGCCATTGTCAGTGAGGCGCTTTCGCAGCCCCTGTCGTCGGCCATTTCAGAACCGATTGCTGAAACGGACTCCCACGAGGAGCCTACTAGGCCTATGAGCACTCAGGTTGCAGGACCTTCGGACAATGCTCCCTCGGATGGGTCTGGAGCCGCTGTGCAGGTACCGGCTTCCGAGGAGGTTTTCAGGCCTACACAGCTTATGATAAAGGCAAAGGCAAAGACAAGGACTCCTTCTAAATCTAAGACACCAGCCCAAGCCTCTTCTGATCCGGGACCCAAATCTCAGAAACAGCTACTTAAAATGGCGGAGAACTTATTAACCATGATTAGGGGTTCACATCCCCCTCCAGACAAAAGGCCAAGGCAAGATGTGGATTATGAATCTTCTGATCAGGCATCCATTTCATCAGTGTCTTCCTCTGAACAGGAATATACTTTCCCTACTTATGAGGATTCTGATGCTGAGGAATCCATTCCTTCAGCCTCTCCCCCTGAGGAATTTTCTTTTGGGGAAACTTTACATGACATGAGGGAACATTTCCACTGGGAGGGACAGGAGTACTCGGAATCTAAGAGAAGACTTAGGGATTTCCTTCTTTTTCCCCAGCATAGACCCCTGGCTATTCCTCCTATTTTGGATATTGTGGATGATGCCTTTTCTGAGGCTAATTTAACTCCTGACTCCTTTCCTCCAGCTCCAGCTCCAGCTAAGCCCGACAGATATTACAGGGTCCCTGACTCCCACCAGTTTCTTTACAAAAATCCTACTGCTGACCCAGAAACCATTTCTCAGGGTCCTAAGGGGGTTAAGGCCGCTTCTGCTAAAAATCCTATTCCGACAGATAAAGATTCTAGAGCTTTGGAGAGATGGGATAAAAAAGTGTACACTTCAGCTACTTTATCTATTAGAGCTTTAAATTGCCAATTTCATATGCTAAAATATCAGCAATTTCTACTGTCTGTTATGAAACAAAAGCTAGGTACCATTGCTGTATGTGCAGATAATAAGGAATTACAGGATTTGATGCATGCCACTGAACAAGTGGGGAAGCATGGTTTACACTGTGGTTTTGATGCCTTGGAGGCTTCTTGCAGGGCGGCTGCCTCTGGCACAGTCATTAGAAGGCATGCCTGGTTAAAGGAACAAAGCTTACCTGATCAAGTGAAAGCAAAGTTACTTGGATGCTCCTGTTCAGCATAATGTTCTCTCTGGGTCTAAGGCTGAAGAGGTGATAAAGAAAATGGAGGATAAGGCAAAATCCATGCAAACAGTTAAGGATTTCTTACAAGTTCAGCCCCCAAGATTTAGCAGAAATTGGCCAACTAAAAATTGGTCCTTTCCCAGCTCGGACAGGCCTCAGAGGGGTAGATATAGGCATTCCAGAGGGAGGGCCCAAGCACAAACCTCTTACAGACCTAGGCAGTGGAGTGCTTCCACCCCCAGAGGTGGAGAGGACAGACCTCAATCTTACAGAAAGCAGGCTCAATGACTCTCCCTGCTTGGCTCCAGGCACTTTTCGCCTGGAAGCTCCTATAGGGGGAAAACACTCTCATTTTCAACAAAATTGGACTTACATAACCCAAGACAAGTGGGTTCTGGATGTGGTTTCAAGAGGTTACAAATTCCACTTTCATACCTTGCCAAGACCAAATGGATGGCCAGACCTACCGAAACACCAATGGTCAGAGGCATTAAACCAGGTGGGATCCCTCATGGATATGAGGGCAATAGAACTGGTTCCACAATCAGAGACTGGGCAAGGCTTTTACTCAAGGCTCTTTCTAGTGCCCAGAAAACAAAATTCTTGGAGACCCATCCTGGATCTGTCAGTCTTAAACACCTTCCTGGAAATTCCAAAGTTCAAGATGCTTACTCTGCAGCAGCTCCTGCCAATGTTGAGCAAAAATGCATGGATGGTGACATTAGATTTAAAGGAGGCTTACCTACACATCCCTATCAGACAGGAGTGCAGAAAATACCTCAGGTTCAAGGCCAGCTCGAAACATTACCAATTCTCTGCGCTGCCCTTTGGCTTGTCTACTGCGCCCAGGGTCTTCACCAAGTGCCTGGCACCAGTAGTAGCTTATTGCAGACTCAAGGGAATTCAAATTTACCCTTATCTGGACGATTGCCTTATTCAAGCAGACAGCAAGGATGTCTTACTACAGCATCTGAAATTTGTTCAAAATCTTCTAAACTACCTGGGATTCACTGTGAACATAAAAAAGTCAAAATTGACACCCACACAACAGATAACTTTCCTGGGTGCTCTTTTAGACCCAACAACCCAGATGGCATTCCTGACATCCGAAAAACAACTACAGCTGGCCTCAACTTTCAAAACCTTGGTGTCAATGATGCAGCTAACTGCAAGGAAATTCCTGCAGGCTTTGGGTTACATGGCCTCCTGCATTCTTCTCATACCAAATGCAAGACTGCATATGAAAAAAAATACAATGGTACCTAAAAAGTGTGTGGTCTCAGCATTGCCACAGTCTAGACACCCAGATTTCTGTCTTGCCTTGCCTACAAAAGGAATTCCATTGGTGGACCAAGGCATGTCTTCACAACAAAGGGAAAGCCTTCAGTCTGCATCCAGCCAGCCAAGTGTTAACCACAGACGCCTCGGATTACGCTTGGGGAGCCCACATGCAGGGGAAAGGTCTGCAGGGTTTTTGGACAGAGGATCAGAAACGCCTACATATCAATTTAAAAGAGATGTTAGCTGTACAGAATGCCCTCTTGGCTTTCAGGGACCTTCTACAACCAGGACAACTACTGATACGGACAGACAACACCACAGTTATGTGGTACATAAACAAGCAAGGGGGTTCACACTCCTACCCCCTTTGCAGACTAGCCATGACTCTATGGAACACAGCTCTAGCTTGCAAAGTGAATCTACAAGCTCAGTTCCTGCCAGGGAAACCAAATATTCTGGCAGACAGCCTGAGCAGGAATCTGTCAGACCCACACGAGTGGATGCTAGACACCAAAATATTCAAGATGATTACAGAAGCCTGGGGATGCCCGGACATAGATCTATTTGCATCCCCCTTCAACCACCAATTACAAATTTTTTGCACAACGACATTCCACAAACTAGCATGGAAAGTGGATGCACTATCATTCCACTGGAGAAGCCTCTCTGGGTATGCTTTTCCGCCACTACCTCTTCTTCCACGGGTGTTATTAAAGATCAAGCAGGACAAGCCCAAGATGAATATTTTACTGGCCCCAAATTGGCCTCGTTAATTTTGGTACTCAACACTGATGAATCTATCCCAGGGGCCACCTTGAATTTTGCCTCAGATTCCAAATCTTTTGTCCCAACACCAGGGCCAGGTTCTGCACTCTCATGTCAAAACCCTCAGCCTGGCAGCCTGGTGAATTCAGGGTCTATGATTAATCCTCTTCTTCCCAAACAGGTCATGGATGTCATCTTAGAAGCCAGACGGCCTAGCACTAGAAAATCTTATGCAGGAAAATGGAAGAGATTTTGCACCTGGATGCATGCTCAGGATTAGGACCCCCCCTCATCCTTAATATCCCACTGATTTTACTTTACCTAACAGACATGCTACATAAGGGTTTATCCTTCTCCTCTATAAAAATACATGCCTCAGCTATCTCTGCACATTACAGTACAGATCCTCCAATCTTTTCCCATCCACTTCTGAAACAATATCTCAGAGGAGCAAAGAATTTAAGGCCCCCTAGGACACCACCCGTTCCTGCATGGGACCTCAACTATGTTCTGGAAAAACTCACTCTGCCTCCTTTTGAGCCTGGTGCCACATCTGATATTAAGTATTTATCATGGAAAACGGCTATCCTGCTGGCTTTGACTTAAGCCGGGAGAATCTCGGAATTGCAAGCACTCATGGCTGTGGAACCTTATATTATTTTTCACCAAGACAGGGTGTCTTTAAGGACTAATCCTCCTTTCATGCCTAAAGTGGTTTCCAAAGTAGCTTTAAATCAAACTATTCACCTGCCAGCTTTCTTCAATAATCCACAAAATAAGGGGGAAAGGATCTTACATTCCTTGGATGTACACAGACAACTTCGTTTTTACCTGGACAGAACCAAGGATATCAGGAAAACAGAGCAACTGTTTGTTTCCTATGCAACAAATTCCCAAGGCAAAGCTATTTCAAAGCAGACCATTTCTAAATGGATTGCTCATGGAATCCGATTTTGTTACTCACATCATGGAAAACAAATCCCAACAACTGTTAGGACTCACTCTACCAGAGCTGCTGCTACTTCAGCTGCCTTTCTCAGGGGAGTACCTACCAAAGACATTTTGGAAGCTGCAACCTGGAGTTTTATGGTAAGTGTACACAACTGTACTTTCTGGTTGCTTGCGTTCCGGTTAACTGAGAGTTTACTGTGTGTGTGTGTGTGTGTGTGTGTGTGTGTGTGTGTGTGTGTGTGTGTGTGTGTGTGTGTGTGTGTGTGTCTGTGTGTGTGTCTATGTGTCTGTGTGTCTGTATATGTGTGTGTCTATATGTGTCTGTATAGGTGTGTGTCTGTATATGTGTGTGTGTGTGTGTCTGTATATATGTGTGTATATGTATATATATATATATATATATATATGTATGTATGTGTGTGTATATATATATATATATATATATATATATATATATATATATATATATATAGATACAGATATATATAGATATATATATATATATAGATATATGTGTGTGTGTCTGTGTATGTGCTGGTGCGTGTATATATGTTTGTATACTTATGAATGTGTGTACGTGTGTGTGTATATGCATGTGTCCGTCTGCATGTGCACGTGTCTGTGTGTGCATGTGCACGTCTGTGTGTTTGCGAATGTGCCTGTGTGTGCGGGTGCGTGCCTGTGTGTGCGTGCGCCTGTATGTGCGCGCGTTTGTGTGTGCGCATGTGTGTACGAGCGTGTGTATATGTATGTGCATGCATGTGTGTGCATATGTGTGCATGCACATACATATACACACATATGCATGTGTGTGCATATGTCTGTATATGTATGTGCATGCATGTGTGTGCATGTGTGTATATATATATGTGTGTGTGTCTTTAGTGCCTTTTTTAGGCAAAGTTTAAAGGACAAAACCACCACCATAACCGGTACAAGCATGCAAAATCTGAAGGTAATGCTACTCAGTGCTAGAAGTCTAAACCTCAAAATGCACTCTCTCGAGGCACTCCTAAAAATGGAGAACATTGATATCTGTGCAGTAACTGAGACCTGGTTCAAGGCTCCAGAGATCACCTCTGCAATACAAGGCTACAACTCTTATCACACTTTTCGGCCACCAAACCAGGACCAAAACACTAAAGGTGCAGGAATGTCCATATTCACCAAGGATATTCACACCACCAGGCTAGTTGCCCAACATAATGCGTCTGAAATTCTCCAGGTGCACCTAGCACTAGGTAAGACTGCAATCCAAATTGTAGCTTGCTACAGATCCCCCACCATGTCCCAGGATTCTCACTGCACCCTTCTAAACATATTGGAAAATATTGAGATATAACCAAACACCCTAATACTGGGTGATTTCAACTACCCTGCCAATAACTGGGAAAACTACTCGTGTACCAGCACCTTTGCCCAACGGTTCTTGGAATTCATAAATTCCAATGCCCTGGATCAACTAATCCATAGTCTTACCAGGGGCTCCAATGTTCTAGACCTGGTCATTACCAGTATGGGAAATCGATGCTCCACACCTATGGTCACCCCCTTGTTGGTCAGGCCTGACCATAAGCTAATCACCCATGATATCCACATCCCTCCCCCACCACCAGTAAGGAAACCTCTGTAAAAAACTTCTCCAAAGCCAACTTCATGCTACTCAAGTCAGAAGTGGCAAACTTCATGACACCCATGCAGACGGGAACTGAAAGTTCAACTGCTGAATCCAACACTAAGGAACTGTATGAGCACATCCACTCGTGCATGACTCATGCCATCCCAAATAGAACCAAGACGCTCTCCTCCAAAAAAAGGAAGACAAATCTGGTGGTCCCCAGCCATAAACAAACTTTACAACAAAAGGAAGAAACTGTTGCAGAAAAGAGGAAAATCCCAGGATGCAAAACCTCAGTAAGAAGCTGAGATCCCTCATAAAATCCTCCAAAGCTAGTTACGAAAATAAAATTGCCAAATATTCCAAAGACAACCACAAGGCATTCTATAGCTATGTCAAGAATCTAAATGGCAATGCTCAGATCCGCTCTGAGCTACAACAGAATAGCATTAAATATACTGATCCCAAGGATATTGCCAGTATCCTGGCAGATCGATTCAGTGCCAACTTCACCCCCTAAAGGGCCCGTCTCCATACAGAAAGATTACCAAATTCCAGTAATAATGGCCACACGGGTAAAAACCGCATTCTCCAAAGCTAAGAATACAGCATCCATGGGACCAGACAACATCCCGGGCTGTGTACTACATGAACTACAAAATGAACTGACACCTAACCTAAGTGTCATGTTTAATCATAGCCTCACCTCAGGCTTCGTGCCCACTGAGTGATGCACAGCTACAGTTATCCCACTCCACAAGTGGGGATCTACCTTGGATCCTGGGAACTACCGCCCTATCAGTCTGACGAGCCTGATCTGCAAGGCCGTGGAACGTATTATCATGGAACTTTTATAAACAAAGACATCAGCAACCTTCAAACACTGGACCCCACCCAGTTTGGGTTAGTGAAGGGTCAGTCTTGTCTCTTGAACCTGATTGACTTCGAATCTGTCTCCAGAGCTGTAGACAAGGGTAAGATAGGCCACACAGCTTATCTGGACCTCGCCAAGGCCTTCAACACCATCCCCCACCCTGGAATCATAGATAAAGTTACTAAGCTGGGTATTAATCCCTACGTCACTCGATGGGTTGCCAACTGGCTTACTGACAGAACCCAGACTATAAAAGTAGCTGACTCCAAATCTAGCTCCTGACGTATGACAAGTGGAATACCTCAGGGTTCAGTCCTGGGACCGCTCTTGTTTGGCATCTACTTCTCTGAAGTACAGGCCAACACTAAGGGACTCTGGCTAACAAAGTTCGCAGATGACTGCAAACTGGGAGCCGTTACTGAATCCACAAATTATGTGGATATTCTACAAAAGGGCCTTACAGAAACAGATGCTTGGTGCCAGAGCCATGGGCTTGAGCACAATGCCAAGAAATGCATAGTTATCCCCTTTGGGAGAAAAACATGTACCCATGAATTACCACATAGGTGGCAGTACACTAAACACTGAAAATGTGGTGAGACTTAGGGACACAGGTGGACAGTGGTCTCGCCTTCAATAACCGCATCGCCACAACAGTCAGGAATCCTTCATTGTGGCACACCTAATCACTGCCCCACTGTACTTATCCCTCATTAGACCCATTATAGAATACAATGCCCCGTTTGGTATGTACCTCTCAAGACATCTGCAACAATTGGAAAGGTCGCAGAAATACCTCACTAAAAGAATCACAGGCCTAAAGCAGATGCCCTATGCTGACCATCTACAAAACTAATAACTAAAATACTCTGTCGCATATCGTCTACTCAGAGGCGATCTCTGCTTAACATACAAGGCCATGTCAAACCCAGAGCTGTTGGACATGCTACACTTAAAGAAATCCCAATCCCTCAGAGCCACACGCTCCAGGGATCTTAACCTTGTCATACCAATGAACAAAACATGCTGGAGGGATAGGTTCCTGACCCAAAGACTCCCCAGATTCTGGAATAGACTGCCCATACATGTCAAGCAGAGCGCCTGTTTGGCCCTCTTCAAAAGGAACCTTGACGCTTGGATGGGATATGGAAAATTCACCCCGAGGATCACGTTAGTCATCCTGCTAGACGGGGGTCCAGGGAAGTAAATATTGTGGGAAGAAATAGCCAGGGAATTGTTATGGCTAGGCTTGTATAGGCCGTATGGAGCCTAGTACCAACCTATGAACCTTGCTTGTGTGCTTGTGCATGTCTGTGTGTGTATATGTATGTGTGTATGTGTATGTGCACGTGTGTATATGTGTGCGTGTGCATGTGTATATGTATGTGTGTGTATAAGTGTGAGTATAAGTGTGTGTGTGTGCGCATGCGTATGTATATGTGTGTGTGTTTGTGTGTATAGTTTGGCATTGACAAGCTGCTTAATTCATTGGAAATAGGGAATTTCTTTACTTTTGATGAGTATCATTACATGTACGTGCCTAACCCTACTCTAGGGAAGTTTTTCAGTATTCCAGAAATGCATAAGGATGCCACTGATCCTGCGTTCAGGCACAGTGTGTGCAACAAAAGGACTAAAACGGAAAAAATTTCTGAGTTCATTGACTCGCTGTTAAACCCTGTAGTCTAAGCCACCTCCCTTCTTTTTAAAGGACTCCTGGGCATTTTTGAATGAGTTCTTTCTACACCAACCTATAAATGCTGGCAGAATGTTAGTGACGTTAGACGTTGACTCTTTCTATAAGAGCATTCCACGTACTGAAAGGTTGGAATATTTAAGTTAATTTCTGCTAAAGCAGTCTGCGTTTCCTGCAGAAAGATTGACACCATTTGTGCTTTGATTTCTAAGGTGCTTCATGGAAACTTTTTCCATTTTAATGCTATTTATCAGCAGATTAAGGGATTGACGATGTGCTCTAAAATAGCCCCATGCGTATGCCAATCTTGTTAGTTTGTGGGAGACAAACACACTTGTTCATCAACCTGGGTTTCAAAATATCCTACTATATAGACGTTGTATTCTGTTACTGTATTAAAGTCTGTAAAGTATATTTAGAATGTAGTCTATATTTTGAATTATTGCTTTTTTATGTATGTTACTTTAACATTTAACTTTAGGCAATTAAATGCCGACAATCCTTAACTGTGATTAGTTGGCTTTGTCTTGTTTTCCCATTTAAAAGATGGTCTTCTGAAAACTTTTTTTTGTATTGCACTGAGGAAGGGTTGTTTTAACCTAAAAGCTTTGCATTTGTAATAAATCTTAATTGTTTCTCAGATTGTGGCTTCGTAGTCCAGCTTTGTCTTGGGATTTTAAACAGTTTTTTGCTGTTGCGGTATGTTTACATGAGTTGCGTTCTAGAATATATCATTAATTAAGCTGTATTGTCTTGAGGTCGTCAAATACACTAGTCAGTATCAGTAACGTTGTCTCTACTTTGATGTATGTAATGCCTAAGTTGCAGTTAACATCTTATTCAAATTATGTACTGTAGATACCTTTAACTTGTATCCAATGATTGTCGAATTTCATGTTGAATTTCTTGCTGTATTCTTTACCATGCATTTTCTCATTCCTGAATGGCTGGAATATCAGGCCATATATTCTCACATCTAACAACATTATAATCTTCTTTCCAGATCTTCTAGAATTTCTGTTACTTGTTTTGGATCACCATCATTGAAAGGCATGGGGTGTTCCAGCAGTATTGTCTCATTGCTGTTTCTTAATGAGTGTAAGAAACCAAAAGTTAATGCCAAGTTTCCTTCAACAATTTTCTTAGGCATCTTAAAGCTAAGTACTAGTGACTTTTTTTTTCAGCTACCTTATGGAACACACTGCTTGTAAAGTCTTAAGTCAAGAAAGCAGCATTAGCAGAGAAAAAAATGACACAACAGGCGCTTTACTAACATAACACAGTTGGCTCAGCACACTGATTACACGTTAATCAATGTCCTGTGAGGTACTCGTCAAATACAGACTGCAACACTTCCACAATCAGCTTCAAACATCCTGCTAGGCTACCTTGTCGTTGGAGGTTGTAACTCATTGTTTAATTCTACATTGGTCAGAACAGAATGCCACAGACAGTGTAAATGAGGGTAGAAAAAAGGTATTTCTAAACTATTTGGGGAAAAGGGCATACTTCGTTAATTTGACTCGAAGCCTTCTCTCTCTCTCTCTTTTTTTTTTTATTAGACAAATTGGCAAGCAAGGTGTTAATTCATTGTTTGACTTGCACAGTGTAACAATTTGCATAGTCCTTACATTTACC